>NC_052475.1:25058717-25140186 GCF_009730915.1 Dioscorea cayenensis subsp. rotundata
TATTATTATTATTTTTGGGGAAAATCAGAAATTTTTTTCAAATTTTGTTTTTCATTTGAATGTGGATTTGCAATTAGTGTGCTGGCGTCACTAAGTACACACACATAATATATATATATATATATAAATATAAAAAAATTGAATTGATAGGTTATAATGGCTTCATGATCTGTGTAGAGTTGTCCAAATCTTTATATATTGATAATATATATATTCTTTTTATTATAATGAAGCATAGTTTTGTAATTTTTGTAATTATTATTTTATTAGTTATTAGAGTTCAGATGCTCATGAATTTTAATGATGATAATGTCATTAATTTTGTTTTTTTTTTTCTAATTATTAGAAACTATTCATGTATGGTATTGGGTTGTTGGATGTTTAAGTGTTATGATAGTTAGTGTAGGAATTTGATCTACTGTATATCCTTGTGTATTTTTAGTATGTTTAGCATCTTAATACCTTTGGGATATGCTCTCAATTATAGGGTATTTTGTGGAAGCCTAATTTCGTGGCACTTATAGTTTTGATGTTAGCTAGTCAGGTAAGTAAACCACCTATAAATATTAATATATGATGTATTTGTGACACTTGTTAAATTGTTTTTATTAAATTATTTCTTCTATTGTTTGGTCGCTTGGCTATCTTATTAGTAAATTATTTTTTTTTAACATTGATTTCAGACTTATTTTTTGTTTAATTCTCGGTATTATTATTTTTTTTGGAATTTGTTTAAAAAGGTGAAAAATTCCTGGATTGTTTGATGATTCAGTATTGAGTAAATTTCTATATATTATGTTTCAGTAGGTTATTTCTTTTGAATTCCAAGTTATTTGTATGTATATATGTGTGTATAAATATGTATATTAACTTTGGTTATTTATTTGTTGTTTTGTTAAGTGTGTTATTGTTGATATAATTGGTTTAATTTTTGTAAGAAAAACGGGATCACCGAATTTCAGTATTTTTGTGTGGATATTGATTTTGGACCCAACATATTTTATTATAGAAACTCGTAGTCCCCAATTAACTGTGCAATAACCCTGTCACTGGGGGTTAAACACTGACCGTGTCGACACGTACTTCTGACATAGAAACTATAGTTTCGCATCGTTCCGTCGGTGAAGAATAACGGCTTCTGATATTCTGGCTCGGGTCACCGAGGGTAAACCTATGAGTTCCGAAATCCGACTCGGGTCACCGAGTTTAAATAAATGAGTTATGATATTTTGTTTTCGCATTAGTTGTTTGGGGGACATATATGCTTGTTATTTTGGTAAAGTAAATATGTTATGATTTATTTCCGATTTCTGAATTTCACTTTGTTATTTATTCCGCTTTGTTACATTTTATATACTTTTAGAAATTATTGAACATTTTTGTTATCCCGATATTTTTAGTGGTTGTTTACTGAGCTCCCAAACTAATTAAGTTGTTCTCTCTATCTTTCAGATCAGGAGTAGGGTTGGGTGGTGGACAGTTTAGCGGGATCGTTGAGTAAGTCGCCGCCTAGTTATATTTCAAGTTAATAAACTTTCTTTGTTGTGAACTTAGAACTTCTGTCTTATGTTTAATGTCTTGTGAGACACTTGTTATTTGCTTCCATTATATATCGGGCATTGTGCCTCTATGTTGTTTTTAAAAGTTAATGTATTTGTTAAAAGTTGTTTTATCTAGTGTGAGACAGGTTTTGAGGTCTTGCGTGCCTACTTGGTCACGACCTTGTAGGTATACGGCCGTTTGTCAATGTTCTAGGTTCGGGGCGTGACATATACACCCTCAAAATAAACACAACTGTAATTCATTATTACTTTCGTACAAAGACTTCATATCATGTACCGTTTGATAATAAACTTAACATGACACCGGCCTCCAAAAGTTAATGCACAGGATGGATTCCACGTTTGCATGCTCCAAACTCCAACATAAATGCAACTGATCCACTTTTGTAAATATTATGGTTTAAATCTGAAAACACTCTCGCATAAAATAAATTTTTTTCTACTTAATCTTCTGAACAAAAGCGCAAATGTTGGTAAGCCCACCGTCAGGATACATAGAGAAGTACCCTTCCATCAAGCTACTATACCTCTCAAACAGTTCATCCATTATTTCTGCTCCAAAGTGACTCACAAATAATGATTCTGAGCCTGCCCTCATGCTCTTGACCGTTATTTGAGCAGTGGTTGCATTCTCTTCAACCTTACAATGTTCACAGGCATGATCTCTTGCTTCACCCCATCCAACATCAAACATCCTTATGCTTTTAATGGCAAACGATCCTTCTCTTTTGATAGCATTCTTCACTTCCTTTGATGTAGGTGCGTAGAATGGCAGATTAAACGAATCTATTTTCTCCGTCTCCACAATGCCCTGCATGCATGCATCATAGACAACGTCTTCGTGTGAGAGTGCATGCATGCATTCATGTATCCATGTATATATTCATGGATCCATGAAGATGTATATATATACATACCTGGGAGGCCATATCCATTAGTGCTTGTGCCAAGAGCTCCCAGTGGAGGTAGATACCTTCAACAGAGGGATCTTCATCTTTCCTTGCAACCAGTGTAAACACCATGCAACCATCGTGAATCAGTTCTTCAGCTCGGCATTTGAGAAACTGCGAGAAATCTCTCTCGAACTGTTTGGTGTATGCCTCTAATACAAAAGGAGGACTTGTTTTGGAGATGCTTACATTTCCTTTGTTTAGCCCTGTTTTTGGAGCTCCAGAGGAACCTATGATGCCAAAATGGTAGGCTTGTTTAATTTGTCCTCTTATTGGTTAAGTGTTAGATCAGAAACTTCTAATAAAAACCATTTTTTTAGCTACCTATGAACAAGACCGAAACAGAAAAATATATGATCGTTTTTCATGATCTCGAAAAAGAAAAAGTTGACCTGAGAAAGCCAGTGGAGGCATGTGGAAGAGTGGACAAAAATGAATTGTCTGGGTGGGAAACAAGCGGCCATAGAATGAACCAGGAGCCACTGAGATGAAACAAGGGTGACTCCTTTTGAAGTCTTCAAATGATCCAATGAGTCCATTGAAATCATTGCTTGGTAGGTCATTCAACATTATATGAATCTCTGGCAATGACTTCTGGTTGAGCTCCTTGCACACTGACTCCACTGCATCAATGGCATCAGAGACTGCAACCAAGGTATTAGGTCCTGAAGAACAACCTAAGTCTGCAATGGTCATGACCTTAGGAGAGGATGTGTTCTTGAATGCTTCCATCATTGCTCTTTCCCTCTCTGTCTTGGTCAATGCTTGTATCAAACTCTGCAAAATATACTAGAAGTCGTTACACGCGCGCGCGCACGAACGCACAAATTTTTTATGTAAGGAGATCGAAAGAGTAAATCACTTGGATTGTGGAGTTCTTGGCGTAGCTCATGTCATCGTTGCCACCATTCATGTGAAGAACTTGCTCAACTTCCATGTTGGCCCTTGAAATTGTGTAATATAAGGAGCAATTGTTTTGGTACCTATGAAAATTATGATATGAGATGACGAGTGGGTTATTTATATAGGGATGCAAGGCATGTTAGTTTTAATATGAGCTTTTTAATCAATTTAAATAATTAATTTGAATGAAACATGTGCACTTAATTAGTACATAGGTATAAAGAACCTGGAATGAATGTTATAACTATGTTATCATGTGTTAGATAGGTTTTAGTCGAATGAATATTAGGCATCTCTAACTATATGATCCCAAATCCTAAATTTTGGAGTCATAATTATTATTATTTTTTAAAATAAATGTGGATAAACCACAGATTTATTGAAAAGAAAATAACAGTACAAAGTAGGAAACTCCTCCCACCAAGGGTGGGGAGAAACAAAAAACAACAAAAGGAAGTAAAAAAGACGAGGAGAATAATCTAGGTAGGCGGAAAACACCGTCTGGCATCTCAAGCCTTCCTAGATAGACAGCAGGAGCAACTACTCCTAAGCAGCGTCAGCAACAAGGTCAGAATCGCCAGCAGGGTTAGAGACTCTAGCGCTGAGGAAGTTGAGTGAGCGCTTAATCTTCTGAGAAGCTTCATTGAGTGATTGCTGATGGCTATCAGCAGCTGTTGAGAACCAAGAAAGAAGTGAGGTCATAATTATTAGCTCCAATCCATCCCAAATATTACTTCAAATTTGAAGTTTTGGGGTGGGGGTCCCCAAATTTGAGGTTTATTTGTGATCCCAAATTTGAGGTCCCACGCATATATTATTTTTTTAATTAATATTTTTATTATTATTATAATTAAAATTATAAAGTTAATAATTCATGAATATAATTATAAGTAGTCAATTTTTACTTACAATATTAATTAATTAATTTCTTGTACAATTAATTATTTAATAATAAAATTGTTAAATAAATTAATTTATGATAAATTTATTGAATTGAAATAGTTAAAAATATATTATAAACAATGAAAGGCACATGCACTACGAATTTAAAACAAAATACATTCATAATAATATTGATAATGCTGCATAAACATTCTCCGATAATAAACAAAGGCATTAAATAACCTTAATAAAAACTAATGCAATGTAAAACTAATTAAATTATTGTTAAAAATAATTAATTTCAAATATTTTTTGATTAAATAGTAGTAGTAGTAGTAATAATAATAATAATAATAAAAGGATGTGTAAGGAATATTTTAGAAAATACACTTTTTTGGGGTAAAATTTGGAGTTTGGGGTTGGAGTATAATTTACTGTAGTAAAATCAAATTTAGGATTTCAGGTTGTGGGTTGGAGATGGCCTAACTCTCAATGAAGAGAAATTCATGGTTAGAATCTTCCAGGCAGGTGTTATCAATTACTCCAATTTTTTTTTAGTGGATAAACCATATATTTATTAGAAGAAAAATATAGTACATTTGCCGTGAGGGGCAAAATGGAAGTGCAAGATAACCCACTCGTCGTGGAACAAACAAAGTAGAAGAGGAAAATAACATAGAGCGTCCCCAAGAAAAATACAAGAGCATCATTTGTCCCCACGGGTCAAC
Source organism: Dioscorea cayenensis subsp. rotundata (assembly GCF_009730915.1). NCBI lineage: Eukaryota > Viridiplantae > Streptophyta > Magnoliopsida > Dioscoreales > Dioscoreaceae > Dioscorea > Dioscorea cayenensis. The sequence continues at coordinate 25,063,743 of NC_052475.1, forward strand.
TCTAGCTAGCAAACAAAATTGTAAGGACTCTGTTGGTGCTATCAATCATCTCTTTGGGGTTGCTCAGCTCACCTCCTCTAATGTCCCTGAACTCTATGCTCCTCTTAACTGCGTTGACTAGATCTTCTAACTTTTGTCTCTTCTGTTCATGTACTACAAAGATCCAATATAAAAACAAGTAATCAATCTTTACAATTAAAGAGAGAAATGAGATAAAAACAGAATAAAAAACGCGCCTATTTTATTCAAGCCAAACAGTCCAAATGATAGCTCTAGCTAGGGTGTCCCAGGTTTCTTTGAGTGGTCCTATAAGATATGCTTCTCAAGGCCTCCACATATCCGTGATCGATGATGCCTCATACTCGAGCGAGATCTTCACCTCTCCCATTGGGATCTGAAGTGCCTTTAAGCACCAGCCACGGGGTCGTGAGCGTCGCAGGGCTCCCTCCGAGGATCTCTGCCGCAAGGTACACCAAAAGACACGAACCCTAAACACAAAAGAACGAGAGAGAGAGAGCGATTAGGCCATCAGGGTTTCTCTCAGCGAGAACTTAATTTAAAAAAAAGGAGATGAGATTCATGTCCGTCATTAACTTTTTGCCCTTGAGTCCCTACAATCTATAGAACTCATAGTTAAGACCTATTTTACTTGGTTTCAAAGCAAAGGTTTTTAATAAATCAATGCTCTGAAAAATCCATTAGTACTTAAAAAAATAACATATTTTTTTACAATAATCTTTTTGTTTCATTAATTTATCTTGTTATTTAAAAAAATTAAATAAATAAACAAGCATAAATATTTAAAAACATATTTCACCCATAAATTTAATATAATTTTATCATTTAATCCTTCATTAAATATCTAATATAACAATAATAAATTTAGGAGGTTTAAATCAACACTATATATTCATTCATATTATATTTTCTTATAATTATAAGAAATAAAATAAATAAATATTTTATAGATGAACATTAAAATATTTTATAATTATCTTTTGATAAATTGATATATTATAAATATATAGTAACAATAATTAAAAATAAATTAATATCTTACTAAATGTCATCATAAAATTGTTTTCTAGATCAATATCTTATCTTTTTGTTTTTTTATATATAATATAGTGGTAATATTTTATTTTTTTAAATATTTTGTTATAATCTAAATATAATCAAAAGTTAGTTTTTAGATATTTAAAAAAAATTATTATTATTATTATTATTATTATTATTATTAATATTATTATTATTATTATTATTATTATTATTGGTATTAGTATTATTAATAATAGTAAATAATAGTTTATATTTGAAAGTAAGTTAATAATATTTATGTATATCAATGTTTACATTAATTTAATGGAGTGATGGATTCTCATGTGATTTGAAATTTCGAATCAAGGGTAGAGATGATTTTGGAGAAGAATCAAATGGTTGATAGTGAAGCCCACATATTTATTTAATTAGCAAATTATTAATAATTAAATGGACATTAGTATAAAAATTAACTAAAATTGTAAACTTATATTAATTATCTTGCATATTTTTAATATTTCTAAATTTTGTAAATAATTTATTAACTAAATAAAAAATTAGCGATTAAAATTGAGACCGTGATTTCCATGAATTAAGAAAAGCCTTTTTTTTAATTATTTTTAGTTGAAAACTTATTTATATTAAATATATATACAATTAATTCTGGCGTTTCTATCTCCCATTATTATTTAATTATTTTATTAATTTTAATATAATAATTTAAATTAGGAATAAAAAAAATATAGTGGGAGGGGTTAATAACCCCGGAGTTAGCACTTAGTAACCCCGCCGCCGGGGTTATATCTCCCATTTAAAATAATTGATTATATTATTATTTTATTAATTTTAATATAATATTTAAATAATAAGAATGACAAAATATAGTAGGATGGGAGGGGTTGATAACGTCGGCACCGGGGTTACTGTCAATCTTATAATAATAATTTTCAAAATATTAACAATTTATTTTAAATCATAGAAATAAAATTAATTCTTTTCACCAACGGAATTTCCCACGGAAATTATCACCGACGGAATTTTCTGTTGGTGATAAAATTATATTCCGTCACTAATATGTTCTGAGGTGTTAAAAATTGTTCGTTGGAATTCCGTCACAAATTCCGTCAGTGATATTGATATTACCAATGGAAAAAATTCCGTTGGAAAAATTCCGTTAGTGATGCGACTGTTTTCTTGTAGTGAGGCTCTTACCGAAGTGTTCCCAAATACGTGCAACAATAGGCAGTAGATGAGTAAATGATCATTTGTTTCGATAGCCACATAATAGAACACACATGTAGTAATTGAGAGTATGTTGCATCTTCCTTAATTTGGTGAGATTTTCTTGAGTATCATGTTATCTCATGCTAACCACACAAAGGCCTTAACCTTTATAGGACAAAGATCCATGCCAAATAGCAAGGTTGGTCCCACAATGAATCCCTCTATTTACTAAAGAGTTAGAAAGATTTAATTGAGAAGGTTCCATTGGGAGCGAACCTCCATTTTTTCATGTCCCTAGTCTTATTGTTGTTTAGGAATAAGATTATCGAGTGAGAGGTCTATGTCTCTCAATTTAGACAGAAACACGCGTGATGGTGGGTTTTGTTAAAAATAATTGAATTGCAAAATCAATTGTCCACATCAGTTTTCCTCTGTGAGGATCTTCCACCCCCGTTTACTTAGCAAGGCTAGGTTGAACCGTGAGAGATTTAGAATCTCCATTCTCCTTGGTTTCTAGATTGACAAAGGCATTTCCAGCTGACTACCTACAACTGGTCTTGTCTAGATTCGATCCACGTCACAAAAAATCTCGACAGATTCGATCAATTTTCCTAGTGACCCAAATAGAGAGTTTGTAAATTAATTGACATCAAATAAGTGTAAATAGTTGTAAAGACTGTCCATGTTAACCGGTGTAAGTCGACCTCCTAAACTAACCAATTTAGAATTTTACACAGAGAATCGTGAGCACGCTTTGGACATCAGATTATTTCAGTCCCGACATCGAGATATCCTTCCCGATAAAGGAAGTCCAAGATAGAGCCACACAATCTCCACAACGTTTTCCCCATCTTCCTTTTCTAGGTTGACAGAGGTGCTCCAAATTTCGTCCACAACTTTTGATTCCCATTAGCTTCATACTTTTTTCTTTGATGATAAAGTTGATTCCTTTATTTCAAAATAAAAAATAAATAATAAAGTTGATTCCTTTTTGATACAGCTTTTTATTCCCAACAGCTTCATACTTTTTCCTTTATTTTGGTAGAGTGGATCACCCTACACTTTATTGAAAAAAAATTAAAACAAAAGTATAGATCATGTTAAAATCGTAATAGTGAAACTCTAATTAAAACATTAAACTTATATGAATATTGAAGATTCAAATCTCTCTCAATACACTGTTTAAGTGTTAATTAAATGTGTCCCCACATTATAAATATATATATGCACAAACTATACCAGAAAAGGAAAAGCAAAACAAGTACCACAGCATTCATCATAGGTGGGAGGGGACATAAAACAAGCTAGATGAGGCTATCAACTCTCTCTTTAGGTGTCAGACATGCAGCTTCACCGTCATCTGCTTCTGGCTTAATTCTTTGTCTGCAAAAGATCATATATTTTACTTTGATAAATTTCAGATGTGGTGTTAGAGAAGTTTAAATGTATTAATTTTTTTTTTGTGATAAAAGATAAATGTATTAATTCATTTCCACTACTAGTTTTTATTTTTTAAATGCAGAGCGAATCATGCGCATGCATATGGGGAAATGATGGCCCATATTTATTATATCATTTAGTTGAAACGAGAATTATATTGTAAGTTTGCTCCCACAATCGGGACCTTTATTATCAATTTTTTTTTTTGAAATAAAGTGGATAAATCACTTTTTATCATTACTTCATCTAGCATTTTGAATTCGGATAATGAACTTCTATAATATATGCCTTTCACTGTAAAGTTTGTATCATTGAATATGAACCCTTTGACTTTCACTACTAGTTTGTTTAATACTATTTTTAAATGAAACCTTTATCTCATAATATTTTGTTATCTTTGTAGGTTTATGTCTGTGTATACAAATCACACTATATTTCGTGTAAAGAACATGGCGTAACTGATCATGCATATGATTGGGTTCTCAATGGATTTTTTTTCTAATTATTATTATTATCAATGTGGATAAGCTATAAAAATGTGTATAGGCGAAGAGTTAATCTATTTATTCACCTATAATCTTTTATTTTATATGAGTTGAGGTTTGAACCAATCTTTTTAGTAAGACACAAATATACTATGTATGAGACTCAATGCCAATAAACCAAAAGATCAGTAGCTCTCGATTAAAGTTATAAATCAAGTAAGAGAATTCAATAATTTCCACTCTTTTTTTTTCCTTCGATAAACTTTTGAAAAAGAGGACAAGCCTCTAAGTTAGTCAAAGGACGTACATAGAATTAATGCCTCACTCACCCAGCCTTGACTTTGGATTATTGAGGTCCGCATAGGGGTCCATACTTTTGTGGAGTTAATTCCTCTATATGAGATTCTAACTCTCACCACCTTTCCTCTCTCCCAAAGGACGATTGATTAGTGCTACTAACCACCCAAATTGAGTGGCTTAGTTTGGCACAAACCAAAATATTCAAATGGTTAAATTAATTTACTCCGTAGAATTTTCTTAATTTCAAGGTTTTCTTTAGGTATATTGATGTAGGCAAAGCAATTCCAGCAAAACAAGAAGGGCCTAATATCACTAAAGCATAACATAGTCAGCCACCTCATTTCTCTTAGCTTTAATTCAATTAAAGCTTTGTTTGGAGTATTTTTATCTTTTCATTTCTTAGGGCTGCAGATTGCCTTCTTTTCCTTTAAGTAGTTAGCATCAATGTCTTTTTGGCTGCTGAAAAAGTAAAAAACAAATTTTTGCATCTACTTAGAGAAATCTCATGGATAGATTTCTTGTATATATTCTGCATCATATATATACTAAACATGTTTCACAGATTCCCTAGATCGATTTCAAGAGTTTCTTTAGGTCATTAGGTGCATATCATAAACATGTTTCATTGTGCATAGAGCATTAGGAAGTTAACATGCGAAATTTTCAAAAACATATAAAAGGGGCCTGATACTCTCCTTTTAAGTCTTGCAAAAGGACAGTTTAATTAAAAGGTGTTGGACATAACGACTTCAGAAACATTGTGTGGTGCTTACAAGTTACGCAGAAAACACAATATTGGATTGATACATATGATCCTGTGGATATGTAATCAACCGTTTCAAATAATTGAACACTTAAGAGTTTAGGCGAATCATGTTCCTGTGAAAGATGTTGATTGGTTGAGGAATTTTTTGTGTTCTAAAATTTTGTAATTACACTAAATATTAATTCAAGCAAAAGTTTCTATCATTTCTACACTACATTTGCTATAGCAATCTTGGTATCGAGGTTTGACTCAGTAAAATTTTGTTTTCTTAATAAATAGTTTGAGTTTGTGTTAGGCTAGACTCTGTTATTGAATGGTTTTATCTAAATTATATAGTAATATATTTATAGGAGTTTTTTTTAATAAATTTAGTGGAAATTGCCAAAAAAACCCTTTAAGTTTGTAAAATTGCCAAAAACACCCCATTAGTTTTGCAATCCCCAAAATTCCCCTCCTTTTAAACTCTATGTTTTTCAAACCCCCAAACCCTGTAACGGATGTGAACGGAGTGAGTTTCAAATTTTTTGGACGAAAATGCCTTTGCATGGGGAGTCGTGGCTGCAGCCATCTCGGCGATTTGAGAGGAAGTGGGCGGTTTTCCGTAGGGGTAACCCCGAGAGCAATTTATTGGAGCCGCTTTAATTGCTTTTTCTCAACTCACGCCTTCGACTTTTTCCATTTCAAGCTGTCTCCGAGTTGTCTCTACCGCGAAGCCTCCGTAATCGGCATTTCATCGCCTTTTCCCTTTCCACCCGTGATCTCGAAGGAGAAGTCCTCCCGCTAGACTAGTTGGCATTTCATCGCTTTGAAATCTAAGGTATTGAGTATGGTTTTTATGTTAACTGCTGCTACAAAAGAAAGATTTTTTTCGGTTTTGTTTTGTGCTCCTGCTTTTTGTTGGAAGATATCGAAGTCTGCAGGGGGATTTCTACTGGGGTTTTTGTTAGTCTGCAGGGAGATTTCTCGTCTGGGGTTTTTGTTTTTATTTTTGCATTTTCGTATGTATACACTATCGAATTAGTTTTTTTCGATTGTTATGATTTGTGTAATATTTATAATGTACATTTCCGCTTTCGCTTTGATATGGTTGAAGTTTTACAAATGAGGGTTGACGTTTAAGAAATGAGATGTTACGCTTTTAACATTTGTTGTCCCCTGCTTTAAGTATTCTCGCCTCTGCTTTAACAAAATGGGTCTCTGCTTTAACATTTTTATATCTCTCGCTTTAATAACTGAGAGTTTACCGTTTAAAACCTTATATTTCCGCTTAAACTTTTGTCAATACTGCATGTTGAATGTGTTGTTATTGTCGCAGGCTTGTGATTATGGCGGTCAATGTTGAATGTGTTGTTATTGTCTCAGGCTTGTGATTATGGCGGTCAACCTAGTTAATGGCCAATGCTATTTGACACCCGTGAGTGGAGACTTTAGTCGAATTGAAAAAAATAACATGACCCCTATGACATCGGGAGATTATTCGACGGACACCGCTTTGCGCTGCTCATCGAGCTAGAAGCTATATACCAAGAGAGAGCCCTTCTTGATTCTCTTTTTGCAAAGGTACGATGGTCGCACCAATAAATTCGGGATCGGGGAAAAGCTCGCTGAGTTTCGAGACCTCAAGATATGGCCCTCGTGCTTGGTCTCAGCGTTGCGACGGCGACGCAGCTGGTCTTTCAAAAGAAGAAAAACCGGTCGGCGTCGAAGGGCGGTATCTATCAAAGACCCTACGAGAGACACGAGACTCCATCAAGAGCACTCGTTGCAACTTGTTCGACTGGAGGGAGAAAAAAGATAATTTCGTCAAACTCCGATGGTGTACCTCATGGGGACGATCCCTCTTCCCAAATACATCATGCTCGGTTCGAATCGGATCATTGATTATGTCGATGATCTACCGACCCATGAGGGCGATACGCGATGGGCGCAGGGCGACGCACAAGTGGCTTATGGAGGATATTCCACAAGCAGCCGCCCGAGTGCAAGATAGATGCGCCGGGAAGAAGACCAACACAGGGTACATTAAGGGTTGCTCGGTCGCGCTTAACGTCTGGTTTTACGAGCTGACCGGAACGGGGAAGAAAGTCCGTTTCGGCAAGATCCCAAGGATGTTGTGCTACGGTGAAAGTACTTACCGGAAGCAAGCGACGGTAGAAACGAGCTTGTCATCGCTCGATGGAAAAGAGGTAATAAATCATGGACAATGTTTAACATAAGTCTTTAACGTTTAAACATTTTATTTAGCGTTTAACTTTAGTATTTACCGTTTAACTCTTATTCATACTGGTTTAAATATTTTGTTCTCCGTTTAATTATATTCTATAACGTTTAAATATATAAACACTCTGTTTAAATATAGTTTTTATAGTTTAAAATGAATGATTTCGCTGAAATTGTTTGGTTTACATATGTTAGTTTCCTGAGCTGGTTCCGGCGAATGCTGAAGAAGAAATATTTGTTGGGGCCAACCGACGGATGGATGCCATTGCTCCGGAACCACTTGCTCGAAGGCAGGATGAGAGGGCAGCCTACTTCCAGCCCACCACGCGCACGCATTCCTCGACGCCGGAGAAGCCCTCCCCTACCCCGGCAGATTGCAACAACCCCCCCTACCACGACAACGCCCTCAATGCCTTCCCAAGTCTGACATTGGCTTTCATAAAATTGGCCTCCCAAGTCTGAATTCCTGCCAACACTTCAGTCAAATAAAAAGATCAATATTGACGGACATATTTACACAATAATGACCCCAGACAACTGGAATAATTAAAAGAAAAGGAACTTACAACGAGTAAACCTCGTTTTCATTAGGATTCGGCAATGACACATTTTCTGTCTCAACGACAAGATCAACTACAGCACATTTGAAGATGGAGTGGACGTGACACATCCGCTGGAAGTCAACATCGTTTTCTATTGGGCAAACCGTTTTATATCCATCTGGTGTGATGAACTTAACCCTGACAAGAGAAACTTCGAGACCCCATCGCTCACATATCTCAGCTAACACCAACTCCCAAGAAGTCTGAGCAGTGAACATTAGCACCCTTCCCTCCCCGTTGAATCTAGCAATACCACAAAAAAACTCTCCATAATATATCGGTCGAAAACCAAATCGTACAAACCAAATGAAGTGAAGAACAAAAAGAAGACGAAGAAGAAGAAGTAGAAGATGTAAAGAACAAACAGCAGTCAGAAAGACAAACAAAAAAAGTGCACGATTGTATGCATAGAGGTTAGACTAGGCGTGATGTGATTGGGCGGTATTTTTTTCCCTCCATCCCAAGGGCAAAAAGGGAAATATATGTCATCTGTCGCGAGGAAGACATATTGTCATCGTTCGAATGAATGTTCTCAACTCAACATGAGTCTCCGTATAAGCGTCAAGCTTTTTTTATGTTTAAACAGATACATATAGTGTTTAAAAATAATTGTTAAGCTGTTTAACTAAAGTCTATATCATGTAAATAATATGTTATTGTTTAAATTGAATGCTTTCACCGACATCGCGTTGAAGATGGGTACCTCCTGGGTCACTGTTTAAACATCTTTACGTATTTTCTTAAACACCGTTGTCATTGTTTAAAGAGTAACTAGAGTATTGTTTAACTTTTTTTCTATTGTTTACACCGTTGTCATTGTTTAAAGAGTAACTTTTTTTCTTAAACACCGTTGTCATTTGTTTAAACATATTTACGTATTTTCTATTGTTTACAATGACGTTCTTTTTGTTTCCCACATTGTTTGTTTTTATTAGGTCTATGTTTAAATTTCGAAGTTCACGATCAAATAAGCTTGTTTCGTTTTTATTTATAAAAGATTTACAACATTTACAACGTCCGCTCGGACTTTGGACACTCACGACTCGACCCTCGTATAGCGAAACAAGTGTCTGTACATTCGAATGCTCACAGCGGTTTGCATAACATGCGCATCAACTTGAACCCCGCACTAACGTACAACATTAAAAAAAGGTTAAACAACACACATTCATGAAAACGACTATTAATCAATGTGTCATGGTCGGGACTTAAACGAAGATCCCGATAGTTAAACACGTAAGCGTAATAGTTGTACACTAACGTAATGTTCTTAAATGGTAACAGAAAGTCTCAAGTGATAAATATCAACCCCGTCTTAAAGGATGTTTCACGATCTCCTCCTCTAGAGAATCCTCCGCAATCACGAAATACGTGAAAAAAATTTCTTTTCTTACCCAAGTCGAAATGCTCGCTTAATTGCTTGCCCGTCATCCACATCGAAGAATCCTCGCGATTCGAGGCAATTATGAGAGCATTTCGACTCAAGCGAAAAAGATAGTTTAACTTGTTGCGTGATTGCGGCTAAATGATTCTCAAGATAAGGAAGAAGGTTCACGAAACATCCTTTCGAGATAGAGTGGTTGTCCGTGGGAAGAGGAGGACGAGGAGGAGGAGGAGGATGATGAGGGACGACGAGGAGTGGTTGTCCATGGGGAGGGTTCTTTTCCGGTTATTTATGGTGTGAATTCCACGAGCGGTGACTCTTCATATCCGAGAAAAAAAGTTAAAGCGCACGATGGCCGACATTGGTCGATGAGAACGAGCGGGTGTTCGGAAAAATTATGTTACCGTGCATAAATTTTAATGCCGTCATTAATTCTTATGCACGGGATACCATAACCTTGCCACCGCCACGTGCCACCCTGCCAGAATTCGGATCAAAGCGAAAAAGATCACCGCTTTTCTGCGAGACTTTTGAGAATTTACACGTTAATATGAATAGTTATACATGTAAAGATAACGTTAAAGCGGAGATGGGAAGTATTACACGGATATGATAATTATTAAACATATTAGTAAAAATATTTAAAGCGTTAAACCAAGCGAAAAGCCCTTCAAAAAGGTTGAACATGATGTGATTTGGCGCTTTCCTTTCCCACCATTTTTCGGGGCCAAAAATGGGATTTCACAACATGGACCCATTTGAAGTGAGCAGATAGGGGGTAAAAGGGAAGTTAAACACTAACGGAAGGGCTGTCCGGGGTGTGCAAAAGTAGGAGGGGGTTTTTGGGAAGTTTTGAAAATTACGAGGGGTGAACAGTAATTTTCCCATAAATTTATCATAAGTACCCCATATATATAAAAGAAGTCAGAGACATACACAAATGTGAAGCATAACCGCAAATTTAACAAACATCTATGCCCTCATCTTACATGAAAATTGAGAATATATATATATATATTCTTTGTTTAACCCATTTTAAAGCCCATAGAAATAGATAGAATCAAACGGTAAGTCTGTCTGTCTTCTTATCAATAGTTAATGTTAGAAAACTTTTAATATAACTATTATTGATTAGCAAGTCTATGCACGGGTACATGTCGATGTGAGTGACAAATAGAAAATGAGTTTATCCATGTGCTCAATAAAATTGACTTGAGAAAGCCTGTGGAGGCAACTGAAAGAGTGAACAAAATGTAAGGTCTAGCCAGATGGGTAACAATTAGGTAACTACATCTTATTAATTATGGATACATCCTTTTCATATTTTTTTTGACAAGAGGAACAAATAGCCCGAAGGCTCTGCTAAACCGTCAGAGGTGTGCACAAGTCTCGGTGGAGCAAGTGAGGGCAGGGCCCACGCACACATGGGCGCTGGGACTACCTGCACACAACCACCGCTCATATCTCCCAGAAATGTACCCTCAGCCGAGAATCAAAATCTCACCACTCGGTGAAAAGCTTTATCGGCGACTTATATACCAATAGACCATTTCATATTGACAACAATGTTGGTAAGCTTAACTTTGTTCTTGGAGAAGTAGCTTCCAACAAGTTGTTATACCTCACAAACAATTCATCAAAGATTTCTTCTCCAAAGTGGCTCACAAACATGGATTCAATGCATGCCCTTATGCACTTAGTCATTAGTTTAGCAGTGGTCTTATTTTCACAGCAATGCATGCATTCTCTTTAACCATGTCATTGTGCTCCTTCACTGCATCCCAACTTGCTTCAAAGCTCTTAAGGCTGTTAATGGAGAATGATCCCTCAGTCTCTATAACACGCTTCACTTCCTCTGGAGATGGTGCATAGTATGGTGCATTGAAGAAGTCTATCTTCTCCTTCTCCACAACACCCTGCATGATATATGATTGACATTGGAGTGGTTAGAATATTTGGTTGTTACAGTCATTTTGACATTACCAAAGCATTTAACATATATACATTTTCTTAAACTTTTGATAGTTTGACTATAATTATAATTACTATTACTATTATTATTATTATTTATTAATTTTATTTGTACATGTGTACTACTGTCAAGTATGTTTTCTATCACGCAGTAATTAAATATGTATGTGGACCATTTTTTTATTCATGGCTCTTTTGTCAAACTCATTGGAGACCAATTTGCTCAAATTGTAAGGATACTGTGCACCTTGCTATCCTTAGCTAACTTTTGGGGAGTCTGGCGTTGAGAACTTAATCTAGTGATTAGAGATTTTTGAAATCTTTTAGCTAAAGTCTTGTTTGGATTACCTGAATGGTGAAAAATGATTGTATTTTTGAGTTCAAATCACTTCCCTTATCGGGATGAATCGTGCTCTAACGGATGTAATTTAATTCATTAGGTTTGCTAGCTCAAGTATATTTTAATTTTGGAAAAACTAACATAAATTTTAGCTCGCAGGACATTGAGGTAGATATACAAGCTTGACAAAGTGCATGCAATAATGTGAAGAGTTTGGTGCTGTGGTGAAAAGTAATAATTAACAAAAATTTACATAAAATTTTTACAAAGGATATAGTCTAGGATAGAATGAACATATTCTGAAAAGAGATACTACAAATTTTTTAAATAAATTAAATAAATAACAAAAAACTCTTTATTAAATGTTGAAATGTATGATGAAATGATTTAGTACAAACAAAAAATATATGTTAAATTTCTTTTTAAATAAACCCTTTATCAACACATTGTTAACAAGTATAAACTAATATATAGAAGATGTTCTAGGCGCTGATATTACACTAAAACTACAAACACACATTTATGTATATGTATATTATCTGTCCTTGTTATATGATGTTTGACTTGCCCATCAGATGACCTAAGCCATATCGTTTATTCACTTAAATTAAGAAAATGAAGAATTTGAATGAACAAGACATGAGTAGTTGGATCATTTATAATTATCTAAAACATCATGAATAATAACAATTAATGGTTTCTGAATACAAACATCAGGTAAAAGAACATATCTATTGAGGAATTAACTTCTCTTTATACACTATTCTAACATGTGTTTTTGATAATCACTATATGGAAACTAAAGATCAAGAGAAGCAACTTTTGTATTCAAAGTAAAACATAAAACTCACCCAATTATCCTTGAAAATTCACACAAGCACACAGTGTATATCAGAAACAACTTTTGTATTCAAAGTAAAACATAAAACTAACCCAATTATCTTTGAAAATTCACACAAGCACACAGTGTATATCAGAAACCAAAGAAAAAAAAAACCTCTCTGTTCTAATGAGAAAACACACAATATATTCCTGTAAAAGTTCAGTGACTGAAATGATACAAGCCAGCTTAGTCACACCACACGCGTCAGGTTCTCCTCAGCTTCACCGCTTAACCGGCTTCCATGCCTCGAACTTAATACAAGTTCCTTGATCATCAAATCACAACCATCCATCAGAAACACAATCCAGGTCTTCTTAGCTGCCTCGAACTTAAACTTTTTTATCTTTGATGGATTACATCCGAAATGCACGATCACTGACCTAACCCCGATGTTGGGGTTGTTTTTCCTGCCTCAAACTATGTGTTCTCTTGATCTTCCAATCCTGGCCACCCATCACCTTCCCTCAGATTCCTCAACCAACTTAACAGACTTTCAAACACAGGAAATGACAAACTACCCTCTACTTCTAAACTATTTACACCAGGACAATTGAACTGCACTTTCACTGCTTCTTCACTGCAATCTTTTTTGAAATTCGTTCATTCTTCAATCAATTCTAACAATTTCTCCCCTTGATTGAAGATCGATGACATACACCCATCTCACCTCTGAACTGCTTGTGCTTCTGAATACTAAGACATTTGGTGAATATATCGGCAACTTGTACATCAGTTGAACAATAATTCAACTGAATTTTCTTCCTTGCTATAAGCTCTCTAACATGATGAAATTTAACATCCATATGCTTTGTTCTGCCATGAAGAGTTGGATTCTTTGCAATAGCAATACAAGACTTGTTGTCACACCAAATCTGAGTAGATGATTCACAATTCAATCCACAATCACTCAAAATTTTCTCCATCCACAAGCTTTGACAACAAGCTGAACTCAGTGAAACATATTCAGCTTCAGTAAATGATAAGGCCACAATTTCCTGCTTCTTTGATGCCCAGCAAACAGCACCTGAACCTATGTTAAAGACATAACCCGAGGTACTCTTTCTATCTTCTTTATCACCACACCAATCACTGTCACAGTAACCTTCAAGCACACACTCTACTCTACTATTATACTGAATTCCATAATTAAGAGAACCAACAACATACCTTAACACTTGTTTAGTAGCTCCCAAGTGAATCCTTGTAGGATTTTGCATGTATCTATACAACTGATTTACAGCAACCACCAAATCAGGTCTAGTATGTGTCAAGTATAGCAATTTGCCAATTAATCTTTTATAGATAGCTGCATCTGTCCCTTCTGCTTCTTGAGTGAGTTGCAATTTAGTACACTGATTCATTGGCACATTCACTGCTTTACATTTCTGCATATTGAACTGCTTCAACATTTCCTTTGCATACCTCTTCTGTGATACATGTACACCTTGATTGCTTTGATGTATCTCAAGTCCCAGAAAATACTTGATCAGACCTAAATCTGACATTTCAAATTCCTATTTCATAGTTACCTTAAATTCCTCCACCATCTTCATTGATGATCCTAAACAGATAAGATCATCAACATATACACATATCAACAGCATCTCCCCTTCATTCTTTGTCTTTTTATACAAAGTGTGTTCTGTCTCACTTTTACTGAAATTCTGTGACTCAAACCACCCATCCAACCTTGCATACCAGGCCTTTGGGGCTTGTTTTAAACCATACAAGGCTTTAAATAATTTATACACTTGATCTTCTTTTCCCTGCACTTCAAAACCCTTTAGTTGTGACACATAAACTTCTTCTTCAAGTGTTCCATTCAAAAAAGCAGACTTAACATCCAATTGATAAATTAACCAACCTTTTTGAGCTCCAAGTGCCAACACCATCCTCACTGTCTCCATTCTTGCCACAGGAGCAAAAACTTCATCATAATCAATTCCAAATTCTTGGGCATAGCCCTTAACAACAAGCCTGGCTTTATACTTGTTAATCTCACCATTTGGCTTCTATTTGGTCTTATATATCCACTTAACTCCAATTGCCTTCTTTCCTGCAGGTAATTCACAAAACTTCCAAGTATTATTTCTCTGAATTGCATCAATTTCAACTGACATTGCTTGTCTCCAATGATCTGATTTTTCAGCTTCTTCATAACAGCTTGGATCAGTTACATTCAATGAAAATGAACAGCTCTCATACAAGTCTTTTAGTGCTCTAACCTTCTGAGTTGGAGACTCATCAAAACTAGAATCTGATTCTGAATCCTTCTAAGCTGCAGAATTACCATTCCCACTACTACTATCAATTCCTGAACTTGATTCAACTTGATTCCCAGTTTCTTGACTTCCTGCAATTGAATCTGATTTCCTTACTTGTAACACAATCACCTTAGATGTCTGATCATTCATTACTGTCCATTGCCAAAATTCTGATTTCACAAACCTCACATCTCTACTGATCAGCACTTTCCCTGAATCTGGTAAATAGATTCTGTAGGCTTTTGCATCTAAACAATAACCAATGAAAATCCCTTTTACTGCTCTATCATCCAACTTCTGTAATTTTTGTATAGGCATATGCACCATAGCTACACAACCAAAAACTCTAAGATGAGAAACTTTAGGCTTAAATTTAAACCAAGCTTCATAAGGTGTTCTTTCCCATACTGCAAAGGTTGGAGACACATTAGATAGATATACTGCTATTATAATTGCCTCAGCCCAGAAACTTTTTTGGCAAATTACTAGTTTTGAGCATGCTTCTTGCCTTCTCAACCAATGTTCTATTCTTCCTTTCAGCTACACCATTCTGCTGAGGAGAATAAGGAGCTGTTAATTCATGCTTTATGCCCTTCTGATCATAGAAATCTTCAAATTATTTTGACATGAACTCTCCACCTTTATCAGTCTTGAGAATTCTCAACTGATTCCCAGATTTCCTTTCCACCATAGCCACAAATTTTTTAAAACAACTAAATACTTCATATTTGAATTTCAGAATATACACCCAGCACATTCTTGAGAAGTCATCAATGAAAAGCAAAAAATATTTACCTCCACCATTGGATTCTGTCTGCATAGGACCACATACATCAGCATGGACAAGATAAAGTCTTCTCCTAGCCCTCCAAGACTTGCCAGACTGAAATGGACATCTTGTTAGCTTTCCAAATATACATTCTTCACAATAATTTTTCTTTTCAACTTCAGGTAAACCCAGAACCATATCCTGCTGTACAAGCAATTTCAATCCCTGAAAATTCAAGTGTCCATACCTCTTATGCCACAACATTGCCAATTCCTCATTCCTTGCTAAATTGACCTGCTATTGACTTGCAAACTCCACAGGAAACAGATTGTTGGTATTTTTCTGAATTTTGAACAAAATTCTCCTAGTACTTCCATCTCTAATCACACATCCATATTCTTTACTAAAATTAACATCATAACCTCCTTCATTGAGCTTTCCTACACTCAATAAATTATGTGCCAATAAAGGAACATATTGCACACCATCAATCAATCTCAATTGCCCATCAAACATTCTGATTGCAACTAAACCTCTGTCGCACACATTCAATTCTTTATTATCACCTAGTTTGACCTTGTGCTGTAGTGTTTCATCAAGACTATGAAATAACTCCCTTCTTCCAGTCATGTGACAAGATATTCTACTATCCAACAACCATATGGATGAGTTCTCCATGCCTTGCCCATCATGAACCATAAACAAATACCCATAATCACCTGAATTTGCTACATTAGATAAGCTTCCTGCTTCACTTGTATTTCTATCTTGTGTAGACTAGCAATGTGACTGATAATGCCCATATTTCTTGCATTTAAAACATTGAATATTTTGCAGTCCTCCTCTATTGAAACCTCTTCCAAATTGTCTTTGACCTCTTCCAAATCTACCAAAAGCCCTTGAACCTCCTCTACTAGATTCTCCTGAATTCTGTTGTCCTTGCATATTTGCTCTCTAATTACCATATCTAGAATTATCACCAGCTCTTCCTCTGCCTCTAAACCCTCCAAATCTACCTCTTCCTCTCCAATTAGTTCCACCACTTCTTGAACCTCCCTGTATTACAAAAGCTTCATGTTTCTCTGGCCTTTCAGTAAATTGATTGAATCTGGCCTCATGAGCTTGAAGAGAGCCACTCAATTCATCAAGAGTCACCTTTGACATATCCCTTGCCTCTTCAATTGAAGTCACTGCATGGACAAACCTTGATAATAAACTCCTCATCACCTTCAAAACCACTTCAGAATCTTTCAACTCACTTTCCATGCCTTTAATCTGGTTTACCACAGCCAATACTCTTGTAATATAATGCTGAACTGTTTCATCTTCTTTCATCTGCAAAAGATCAAATCTTTGCCTCAAGGTTTGCTGTCTAACTGACACCATCCTTGAAGTCCCTTGATTCTCATTTTTGATATGATCCCAGGCCTCCTTTGCAGAATCAAACCTTACAATTCTGTGCAAAATTGTCTCGTCTACTGCTTGTTGTAATAAGAAAAGAGCCTTGGCATCATCTTCAACTTCTTTGTCTGTTGGTTCTTTTGCACTAATGCCTTCCTCAATCACCTTCCACAGCCTTTGGAATCTAAAGAATGTCTTCATTCTGTAACTTCAATGCTCATACCCATCTCCTCTGAAAATAGGCAACAGTGTGTGAGATATATCAGGTGTTGGTGCAGAAGATGAACTTGAAGCCATTGATTTAGTAGTCTTCACTTCCTCCTTGCTCATCAGTCCTCCTTAAATCACCTCACATAACCACACAAGCCAACAAAAATAATAACACCAACTGCAAACCAAAATTCAACAACAAATAACAACTTCAACCTCTCCAACAACTTACACAAAGACGACAAAGAACAACAACTACAAACAAAACCTAGAACTCACACCATATAGCTCTGATACCACTGATAATCACTATATGGAAACTAAAGATCAAGAGAAACAACTTTTGTATTCAAAGTAAAACACAATACTCACCCAATTATCCTTGAAAATTCACACAAGCATACAGTGTATATCAGAAACCAAAGAAAAAAAAAACCTCTCTGTTTTAATGAGAAAAAGCACAATATATTCCTGTAAAAGTTCAATGACTGAAACGATACGAGCCACTTAGTTACACCACACGCGTCAGGTTCTCCTCAGCTTCACCGCTTAACCGGCTTCCATGCCTCGAACTTAATACAAGTTCCTTGATCATCAAATCGCAGTCATCCATCAGAAACACAATCCAGGTCTTCTCAGTTGCCTCAAACTTAAACTTTTTTATCTTTGATGGATTACATTTGAACCGCATGATCACTAACCTAACCCCGATGCTGGGGTTGTTCTTCCTGCCTCAAACTATGTGTTCTCTTGATCTTTCAATCTTGGCCACCCATCACCTTCCCTCCGATTCCTCAACCAACTTAACGAACTTTCAAACACAGGAAATGACACAGCTACCCTCTACTTCTAAACTATTTATACCAGGACAATTGAACTGCACTTTCACTGCTTCTTCACTGCAATCTTTTCTAAAATTCGTTCATTCTTCAATCAATTCTAACAGTCTTATCCATATTTTATTAAAAAATAATAATTTTTAAACTATTATTAAGGTCACCTAATAGAAGAGTTTTAAAAATTATTATTGGCTGAGAAGTGGAGAAACAAGATTCCTTTAACAGTTGAGGCATCTCCAACAACCTTCACCAGCTCAACAACAGTCCACACAAGTCACTCACTCACTCTCTCTCTCTCTCTCTCTCTCTCTCTCTCTAACCATTTTTAAAGGTTGAGATTAATGATGCTCATTCTTGTACCATAGAACATACTTGGTGCTGATAATTTAATCTTTTTCTTAAACTTTGTTCTAGCTAGCTCTCTCTCTCTCTCTCACCATTTTTAAAGGTTGAGATTAATGATGCTCATTCTTGTACCATAGAACATACTTGGTGCTGATAATTTAATCTTTTTCTGAAACTATGTTCTAGCAAGCTCTCTCTCTCTCTCTCTCTCTCTCTCACTCTCTCTCACCATTTTTAAAGGTTGAGATTAATGATGCTCATTCTTGTACCACAGAACATACTTGGTGCTGATAATTTAATCTTTTTCTGAAACTTTGTTCTAGCTAGCTCATGTTCATTACCATAGAATTTTTTATTTTATAGCCATCTTGAAAGCAGTTTTTACATGTATATTAAGAGTGTGTGCTTATATTAGAGATTTTTTTTTTAAATCGATAAACCATTTAATTTAAAATGAAAAAGAATACAAAAAATATAACACAAAAGAGGAGTTTTTTTGGGCAAGAATTACACCACTTTTGCCTTCATTCTGATTCCGTATATCGAAAATCATCAAGAATGGAGCTTCGACTCTACTCTAGCATGACAACAGGCTGAATGGCGGAGCACCTAAAGAAGTTTAGCTAGACCTCTTTGTGGACTGTATTGATCCGTGAACTCCTTGCGAGACTTTTCTTCTTTTTTTTCCCCCAGAGAGACTCTTCTGCTCTACTACCTGGGAAACAATTCTTCCCTCTTGTCTTCAATTCTGGATTGTCTTAGTGAGAACGAGGATGAGAGAATTTGGACTCTGGAGAACAGTAAGATATTCTCAGTCAAATCTTATTACAGGTTCCTTGTAGATGGGAGAATTCGTAGCCCACTTTACCCTGGCTTTTTGGAAAGTGGGGTGCCCCAGCAAAATTACACTCTTTTATTGGCTCGTTTAGGACAACAAAATTCTAGCCCTTTCCGATCTTGCCAAGGAAGGTTGTAAAATCCATTGTGTTACGGATACTTGTGTGCATTGGTAGAGCATCTTTTGCTTCAATGTGACTACTCCAACCATATCTAGGTCCATTTTAAGCAAATTTTAGGTGTTCATACTTTGCCAAGAAACGTTCCTAAGATCTAGACTTCCTGAATCCCCGCTATCCAAGATCAGCTTCACCCCCTCTGGGATCTCATTTCTAGGGCTATTTTATGGAACATTTGGTTGGAAAGAAACAACCGTAACTTTAATTTGCATGTCTCTGCCACTCACTCTGTTATCCCTAAAACTATTCACTTGCTACTTACTTGGTCTTCTACAGTTAGAGATCCTGACCAGTGCTTCCCAGGTGATTCCATTCAGACACTCCGGCGCTCCATTGACTTCCTGAGCGCCATACAGAGAGATCTCGCAGGTGCGTCGACTCCTCCCTCTAGCTAGGAGTGATTCACTCCCCTCCTCAGCTTGTGAAGACTTGGACTTCAGATGATGGCCCTCGCCTTCCTAGTTGTTTTTTTTCTGCGTGTGGTTTTTGTTGGTGGTTATTCTGGTTGGCCTCATCTCTGGTGACTGTTGTTTTTTTTCTCTTATTTGCTTTTCAGTTGTTTTCCTATTTGTTTTGTCTATTCCCACTTCATTTTGGGTTTGTTTTGTATATGTTTGTTTTATTTTATTTTCAATAAATTTATGGTTTATTCACCTTATTAAAAAAATGATAACAAAAAAAAAACCATCGTAAATGAATATAAGGACACAAAGAAATAAAAAAAAACACTAAAAAATAACAAAAGAAAAACATAAACCCCTCAAAGAAGATGAGATGTAGTCTTCTCCTTGAGGAGGCACATATTCAATTGAAGATATTCACAAATCTTTTGGATCTTGAACTAGTGCTCAGAATTACAAACATTCAAAAAAAAAAAAAATGCAAATTATTACTATAAACTCAAAAAATTTGTATATAATTGGAAGAATTTAAAATTTGGGTTTTGAGAGGTTCCATGCGAGATGCAGTTTTGAAGATCCATTGACCAACCTGTGAAACGGCTAATTTTATAGTGTATGTAGGCTTGTGCTGCCCAAGAAGAAGATATTTTTTTCTTTATCTTCTTTCGAGGCATCAATGTTTATTCTATTTGTTGTCTTATGTTTCAATATGTATCTTTATGTCTAGTGGACTCAGTGTGTTGTTTTGTGTTTTGTTAGGGTTGTATGTTTGTTGCTCCCTTTTTTGTTTCTTCTTCACTTTCATCGTTGAGAGGGGAAATTGATTCCTCAATCTCTCACTTGATATTGATAAAAGAAAGAGTTATCATCCTTTTAATGTTAAAGTAGT
This sequence comes from Dioscorea cayenensis subsp. rotundata, assembly GCF_009730915.1. Taxonomy (NCBI): domain Eukaryota; kingdom Viridiplantae; phylum Streptophyta; class Magnoliopsida; order Dioscoreales; family Dioscoreaceae; genus Dioscorea; species Dioscorea cayenensis. Next base: position 25,084,530 of record NC_052475.1, read on the forward strand.
TATAATAGTTTGAAAACTTTATAACAAACACAAGAGTTTTTTTGTTTGATTGAAGGATGGATTACTAACTATAAAAGACTTAATTTAATAAAAAAAATTCTGAAAATAAATAAATAAAATTTATGTTTAATATTCTAAGATCCGCTAATATTGATATAGCCCAATTATAAAGCACTGGAGTCTCACACGGAAGATCGGGAACCCCACTTCACATATGGTGAATAATGTAATTAACGTTCCTAGTACATTTTATAAAGAAGAAAAAAATCCTCAAAACAAACATCAGATTTTTTATCAATGCCATATTAAAAATCTAGATGATAAAATTTAATTAATTAAACACACCCTCAAATTAAAATGCACTCCATGTACAACTACTAGACTTACAAATATCAGTAAACTAATGTTACTCCATGTATAACACTAGATTTAATATATATATATATATATATATATATATATCAGTTAACAAACGCCCAAATTGCAGATCGGAAGGGCAAGTGAATGAACGACTTAGTCCGAAAACAAATAAAGAAATAAATTTAAGGAGCTCAGACCAGCTTCGTGTGGGTGAATGAACTAAACTAGTTAATATAACAACTTGTGGAACCTGTTTAATTGTCTGTTTGTGATCTGCTGCATCACAGAATCTCATTTTGTGCCGGCCAAAGATTCTCCCGCAGAGTTATAACACCAATGTTCTCCTTGAGAGTTTCATCATCAAACCATGGCAGAACCAGGAGTGGCCATGGATGTAGAGCATGTTCTCCGTATGAAAGAAGGCCTTGGAGACACCAGCTATGCCCAAAACTCATCCCTTCAGGTGAGTTTGTGTTTGAGCTTGCCTTTTCACCTCATCTAATTACAAACAGAAAATGATCAGGCTTTCAATCTTCTCCTTCATGTTTCATTCATCAGAATAAGACTATGCAAACTTTAAGACACATGATAGTGAAAGCCGCAGCGGAAGCTAGTGAGTCTTTGGCATTAGAAAGCATGACTATGGCCGATCTAGGCTGCGCTTCGGGACCGAACTCACTGTCTTTAGTGGGGGATATAATCAAAGCTGTATGTCAGAAGAGTGGGGAGGGGGCGAGGCCGGTACCAGAGTTCATGGTGTTTCTTAATGATCTTCCTAGCAATGACTTCAATGCCATGTTTTCGAGCTTTCCGGGATTCATCGTGAGGATTGGTGCTGATGCAGGGGCTCAGGTGTTCTTGGCTGGTGTCCCCGGGAATTTCTATGGCAGGCTCTTCGGAAAAGTTTGCTTGCATTTCATCTTCTCATGCTATAGCCTTCATTGGCTTTCCCAAGTAACTAATAGTCTCATATCAATTAATAGAGTCAATTTGGACTTAAATATATCTAACATGAATAGTTTTCAGGTGCCTTTGGGACTTTATAATGATGAAGGCAAGTCGATGAATAAGGGAAAAGCATATATATCAGAAACAAGTCAACCGATTGTAACAACAGCCTATTTCAAACAATTTCAAATGGATTTCAATCTCTTTCTCAAGTCAAGATCAGCAGAATTAAAATCCAGTGGAAAAATGGCTCTGCTCTTGCTTGGAAGGAGAACTCAAGGCCATCAAGACATGGCAACCAATTTCTTTTGGAACATGCTTGACAAATCATTCTCAATCTTGGTTTCTCAAGTGAGAAATGGTTTTTCTCTGCTCAATTTGCAGTAATTTCTGTTCCTTTTAATTCATTTCGTAAATGTTATATTTTTGATGAACAGGGAATGGTTGAAGAAGATAAGGTGGATTCATATAATGTTCCATTCTATGCTCCATCATCAAAGGAAGTAGAAGATGAAGTAGAGAGAGAAGGGTCATTTGCAATTGAGCACATAGAGGTGTGTGAGTTCAGTTCTAGCAGTGGAGATGCAGAGAAGGATGTGAGAACCGCAGCAATGGCAATCAGAGCCATTCAAGAGTCCATGATCAAGCACCACTTTGGAGAACAAATCATTGATCCTTTATTCAAAGTTTTTACTGACCTGCTTACTGAGGCAAGAGCAAAAGCAGAAATAAAAGGAGTGCACTTAATTGTAATTCTCAAAAAATCAGCTTGAGATTCACTGTTCTTTCATGTAATTTTCTTTGTTTCAAAATAAATAAATAAAAACACCTCTCATGGTACCCTTTCATGTGTCATATATTTTATAAAATCTCCAATAATAAAAAATTTGCTTGAAAATGTGTAAGTCAAACCTTGCTCACATGCATTTCACCAAAGAGGAGTATTATACAAATGTTTGACCTTGGAATCACAGAACCTGTTATTTTATCTCTATTTGATTGTCCAATGTTGTTTGTTCTGACCTTGTGTGTGTATATATATATATATATATATTCTTTTAACAACAAGCCATGGGATGGATGATGGAAGCCAGGGCGCCAAACATTTAAAAGTAAGACTTCTCCGCGGGTAACCACAACGCCACCTCCTTCTCCTGTATATATATATATATATATATGTAGCGATATCTCACCCAATTTCAATTGGCTTCTTGCTTCGCTGTTACTCTAGAGAGCTCGACCTAAGGGCGGTGGAAGGCCTTGAATGGAGGGAAACCCTAGTCGAGAGATCGGAAACCCTGGAGAGATTGGCAGAGAAATGGCTCACGGGGAGAAGACCCTCCAGGTCTTCTGCATCGGCACTGCCGACACGAAGCTGGACGAGCTCCGGTTCCTCTACGATCGCCTCCGATCTGATCTCGATGTCTTCTCTAAGGGCTCTTCAATCAAGGTATACGTAATCTCTTGGATTAGATTGAAACTCTTTTTTTTTTTTTCTTTTTTAGTGAATCACTAGTGCTGTTTTATTGGATCGTTGAGACCTTATTGGTTCACTAGTGTTCTTTTGTGAATCACTAGTGTACATTTTGTGAATCACTGGTGAATCATTAGTGTACTTTTATTGGATAGTTGAAAGCTGGACTTTATTGACTTCGATTTTGTATTTCCTGGTGATGTGTGTGGAGTGGATGTATTTAAAATACTTGTAATGAAGGAAATGGTGCTATCTGTGAAGCCAATGCTGGTGATATGAAGTGTCTTTTAGTCTTTACCGGATTATTCATGAAGCACATCTTATGATCCCAGTGATATCTTGTATTGGGTTTTTTATTCACTGCCTGCTCTGTCTCATCCTGATAATTTCCGTTGTTTTATATTTTTATTGAAGAGTTTCCATGCTGCCAGAAATGTTGTGTTTCGATAATCAAATGGGAAATGCAACCATTTTTTGTAAGACATTCGATACTGTCTCTATGTTTGTGGGTAAGTGATTGTATTGCTTTGGATATCTGACAGTTATTCTTATTGTTGTCTCTATGTTCTACCTATAGCTAATTATCTAACTTTATGCACATCTTGACTGAAAATTTGTAGAAATATCACTATAAAGGTGATTGAGATCTCTGTATAGAGCAAATTATGAAGTGATCCCATGGCCAAATTTTGGAGTTTAAGGAGAAGATTTTCTTGAAAACTTAGGAACTAACATTTTAAGACCAATAAGAAAAGGTAAAGTCCATGGCAACAAGGACACTCAAGCTGTGGTTATAATTATGTGCTTAGTGCTCAATGTCACTTCTAAGCATTTCTGAATTATCATGTCCTGCATACATATGAAGAAAATTTTGAGGTTCCGAACCATTGCAAAGTTATTGCTGTCTTAATATGTAAATGTGAAAGTAAATATCTTCCATGTCTTTATGGTTTTTCAATGTATTAGTATGTGATTTTATTAAATTAACAGGTCAAGGTGACTATAGTGGATGTTTCCACTGGCCAAAAGGCGATTGCCGGTGTGAAAGATATTCCATTTGTGAGTAGAGATGCTGTTCTCTCTTGCTACCCAGAGGCTGAAGGACATTTATTTTACAAGCTTCCCGATGACAGAGGCAAAGCCGTTGCAATTATGAGCATGGGGCTTGAATGTTTCCTAAAGAAAGCATATGAAGATGAAATCCTTGTTGGAGCCATAGGTCTTGGAGGAAGTGGTGGAACTTCACTAATTGCTTCTGCATTAAGATCTCTTCCTTTGGGTGTTCCAAAGATAATTGTATCCACTGTGGCGAGTGGTCAAACTGGACCTTACATTGGAACATCTGATTTAGTATTGTTTCCTTCTGTTGTCGACATCTGTGGTATCAACAGTGTTAGCCAGGTTGTTTTGTCTAATGCTGGAGCGGCTGCTGCTGGTATGATCATTGGAAGATTATTGATAAAAGCTGATGCTTATGGGGAGATGGCTGAGAAACCTACAGTTGGGATAACTATGTTTGGGGTTACCACACCATGTGTAACTGCTGTAAAAGAAAAATTGATGAATGAAGGCTATGAGACGCTTGTCTTCCATGCCACTGGTGTTGGTGGCAAAGCCATGGAGGACCTTGTTAGAGGGGGGTTTATACAGGTATGTATTCCATGGTTACAATAAACAACTAGTTTTTGGAGTAGACCTTGCAAAGGTTTTTTCTTCTTCTTTTTCCTTTTTTTTTGTGTGTGTGTGTGAGTCTGTGTGTGTGTGTGTGGAGTGCATGTAGGTGTGCTCTTTTTGAAAGCTTTAAGTATTTATTATAACTTTCTTTGTCCATTGCCTAATGCAGGGGGTTTTGGATATTACAACCACTGAAGTTGCTGATTATATAGTGGGTGGTGTTATGGCTTGTGACAGTTCTCGGTTTGATGTCATGATAGAGAAAAAGGTTCCCTTGGTTCTCAGTGTAGGTGCCTTGGATATGGTGAATTTGGGGGCTAAACATACCATACCTCCAGCTTTTGAAAACAGAAAGATTTATATACATAATGACCAGGTCAGATTTTACACCCTTTGCATCTAAATTTAGTATTTTCAATTAATCATAGTTCTATGAATTATTCTTTTTGCATATAGATGCCAATGAGAAAATGATAGATGTGTTTACAGTTCATGTCCTCCCCTTTTTCAATCCGAACTTCCTTACCACAGTAATGATGTGGGCATCCCATTTAGACGAATAATTTTTCTAAGCACTGGTTCGAACTATAATCTAATCAAGTATGCAATTATTGCTTTTCGTATGTTCTTCATCTCAATTTGTGACTTAAGCATTTGTGTATATAGATTCATGGGATTGCTTAGTAGTAAGCTAACATCATCAATAGCAGGTTTCGTTAGTTCGAACTACTGTGGTAGAAAACAAAAAAATTGCAAGGTTTATAGCTGACAAGGTGAATAAATCATCATCAAAAATTCGCATTTGTCTGCCCCAGAATGGAGTCTCTGCACTGGATGCACCTGGAAAGCCATTTTATGACCTGCAAGCTACATGTTCTCTTATAGATGAACTTGATAAACTGGTTGACAAGAATGAAGAACGACAGGTAGTTTTATTGAGTTAATTTAAAATATTTTGTTTTAATTTCAATATTGTCTATGTTTTGTTCCTCTGGTCATGTCTACCTCCTAAATATGATTTTCGTTTTAATAGGTGCGGTCTTATCCGTACCACATAAATGATCCTGCATTTGCAGACATATTGGTTGACTCATTCTTAGAGATTAGTACCAAGTTTTCTTCAATGGCAAGCCCTCAACTAAGGGCTCCTCATGGGCAAAAAAAAGGCCTAGATAATGAAGTTGACATTTCAGAGGTGAAATTTCTTGATGATAAAGCCTTGTGGAAGGCTCCGTTAGACTTCCCTGATGCAAACCCAGGTTTTCTTTTCTTTCCTTTTTGTCACATTATCTTTTGAGAAGATTGTGAGCCATTAATTTTTCTTTTTGTTTACTTTTGAATCAATCAAAATGTATTTGTTAGATGATCTGTATCACTGAGCATTGAATCAATCCTATAGGTTACCCATTATTGACAAGATTGTGAAGCATAAATTTTTCTATTTGTTTAATTTAGAATCAATCTGTGGTTTTTGTTAACAACCTTGCATGCTTGAATCATCTCTGCCAATGAATCCTATAATCGTAACAAAATTGATTATTGGTAATTAATTCCTGCTGTAGGGTCTTCTTAAATGCAATAGATATTTACCCAGCATATGGCCTTTTAATTTGTGGGTATAGAGACATGCATGGACCTTTATAAATCTTCGTATGTGTGATTAAAGTATCATTTAATATATGACTGATATTGTCATGGACTTGGAAAAGAATTCAACAGTATCTAATTTCATGCCTAACTAAGCTGATAGAGTTTGTTAGAGCCATTATTTGGTGATCACAAAAGTTCAGTATATCATAAATTGATACTTTAAAGTATCAGAAAGTGGGCAAACTCATAGAAGAGACACTTGCTCTCTCCAATTGAGAGGTCAGGAATTCAAGGAGGCTTGGATGTCAAAACATAGACAGAGAAGAGTGGGTGGTCTCTTTTTTCAAAATCTTACACATTATAAATTTCTTATTTTTATTTCTTAGCTTTTTAAAAAAAAAAAATTAGATTTTTATGCTGAACGTTCCAGGAATGTCCTTATTTTTCTTTAGCAGGTAATGATGCTTTATACCTCAATCTCTGCCATTCATATTCTTGTAGTGAATGTTCTAGTAATTTAGTGCAATGTCTTACTCTTCACAATATTTCAACGCTTAATATAATTCTCCATCCTATTTTGCTTGACTGGGATATTCACTCAAATTTCAATAAACTATAATTAACATGATTTATCATCTTGCATCTATATGCATCATGACCTTATTTGTTGGTTGTCCTTCAGAAACTTTACTGAGGACATTGGGGATATTAAACCAACTGAAGCAACAGATCAATAATGGTGTCCCAATAATAGGGGCAGGTGCTGGAACTGGCATATCTGCAAAGTTTGAAGAGGTTGGTGGAGTGGATTTGATTGTGCTGTATAATTCTGGTCGATTTCGAATGGCAGGAAGGGGATCTTTGGCTGGCTTATTGCCCTTTGCAGATGCAAATGGAGTTGTCCTTGAGATGGCCAATGAAGTATTGCCTGTGAGCACCTCGACTTGTTATATATCTAGCTTTGTAATTATGAATTCTAAATGAATTGAACGTAACCGGGAACATTGTTTGAGTGATTAACTTTGCTTTTAAAGCATCTGTCTCTTCGTAAATAGGTAGTAAAAGGAGTACCAGTTCTAGCTGGAGTATGTGCTACTGATCCATTTCGGCAAATGGATCAATTCCTAAAGCAGCTGGAAGCAATTGGATTTTGTGGGGTGCAGAATTTTCCAACTGTTGGACTCTTTGATGGTAACTTCCGCCAGAACCTTGAAGAGACAGGAATGGGCTACAGGTTGGTCTAATATAAAAGTATTGTCATGTTCATTTAATTCTATTATAGTAATCTCTTTTAAGAGAAATTTGGCTGCTGTCAACGTGAGTTGTTACAATCCATGCATTAATTTCATATTGTACGGTGATAATTTTCTGGTGAATGTGCATGTGTGCCCAATCACTATGCATATATAATTTTAATGGTGAAGAATTATGCTTACTAGTGTTGCTATACTTTTTTCAGCTTGGAGGTTGAAATGATCCACAAAGCCCATAGGTTAGGCCTCCTGACAACCCCGTATGCTTTCAACATAAATGAAGCCATTGCCATGGCCAAGGCTGGTGCTAGTATCATAGTGGCGCATATGGGTCTGACAACATCAGGATCAATTGGAGCACAAACAGCCATCACGCTTGATGACAGTGTTGCCCTTGTTCAAGCTATTGCAGATGCTGCTCTTTCAATCAATCCCAATGTTATTGTTCTCTGCCATGGAGGTATGTAAAGTTCTATGCAGTCAGTCCTATTCTCTTTAGTCTCACAATGTTATACTGGAAGAGGAACTAAATGAGTATGAGCAATTGTTTCACAGGTCCCATCTCAGGCCCTCGAGAAGCAGAGTTTGTATTAAAGAGCACCAAGGGGGTGCATGGCTTCTATGGTGCGTCAAGCTTGGAGAGGCTTCCAGTTGAACAAGCAATCACAAACACGGTCAAGGAGTACAAATCCATTAGCATTAAGAGAGATTAAAACAGTGTTACTTAAATTTTTTTTTTTTATTCCCCTATCATGTTTTCTATGTGCTGTGTGTGTATTCAAACTGTGTCAAATGAAATGACATAAATATGATGTGTAAAATAATAAATTTAACTTTTATCTGCTCCTGTAGAAATCAAACCTTTCTGTGTCTCCATTTAGCAGCAGCTGGAAGAGCTATGGAGCTCTGAAGAAGGCAAAGTTCATCAACCACCAGCTCAGGTTGGTTCACTGGTTTGATTTTGCTCAATGGTCATTACCACTACTATTATTATTAATAAGTAGGCTTTGTGTCATCTGGTGTCATGAACAATCATAAGCTTTCCATTGAGTGAGTTGAGAGCTAATGACACCCTCCACTTGATTAACTTCGTCCATCATCCCTCATCTTTATCGGTTTGTTTATCATTGCGCACACGCTATCTTTAAAGCAACAAGATAAAACTAAATTTGAAAGCAAGCCAGCAGTGTTTCTAATATCTTGCATTGCAGATGGGCTCTCAAAATATAAGCTTTTAGCATATGAAAGAAGTTCATACCATGACCAAACAGAGGTGAAATAAATTTTCTTTTAAAAAAAAATAATAATAACCGAGGCCTGCTGATATGATAGGCTCTGAACAAAAACAAAAAAACAAAAGCCAGAGTTTCAGCCAGGCGTCCACGCCAGAAACTGCTTTATGGTGTGCTAACTCAAAAACAAGAAACACCACAGCTGCAAAAACGAACGCCATCTCATTGCCGCTTGCTGATTTTGATACTAATTCCCTTTTTTATATTGTACTCTTATAAAACTACCCTTCTGTCAAACAGAAAGCTAATGGTACCTGCAAGATCCACCAGAGAAAAAAGAGGGCGGGGCGGGGCGGGGCGGGCGGGGGATTAGTTAAACGTAGAAAACAGATGCTACCAAAAGATTGTACACATGCATATTAAGCAAATTTGTATATAAAAGCAGTTTATTCTAAACAGGCTGTTTCTGGCAAAATGCGAATGCAAGTAAGAATTTTCATTTACCCTCATAAGTTGTGCAAAGAGTAAGCCATGCTAGTTGACTAGAAGAGCTTGTTGCCCTATACAGCCATCTTCATTTCTATCTTAAAGTGAGGATCATATCCAATGAGCTCAAAGTCAGATGCCACAAAAGAATCAATATCCTTCTTCAAAGGGTTTATCTTCAGCACCTGTGGTCATTGTTTACATGTGTAAAGGAGAAAATTAGTGGATTATAACTAACATAAATTAGTGGCTAATAACTAATATGAAAAGATTGCCATAATTACAGGAAATGGTTTGGGTAACTTCTGAAGCTGCTCCTGCAACGGCCTGACATGAGTCATATAGACATGAGCATCACCCAGTACATGAATGAACTCTCCCGGAACAAGACCTGTGCATAGCAGCAATAAGCCTATCTAATATAACAACACCGCCAAAATCTTAATAACAATGATGATGATGATAATAATAATAACAATAAGTGATCTTCCATTTTAAATTAGTTTACCACAACAAATCTTATTCTAAAAGATATATAATGTGAATACAATGCAGTGATAGTGTGCTCGCAGCTGATCACAAAGTTCTTTAATTTCAACCAAAATCTTCAAAAATTCAACACTTTCTCATGATTTACTCTGCTTGAGATAATATAATTTCAAACAAACTAAAAGAACCCACAAAAGGATGATACTAATAAAGCGAAAATTAAATGAATCCTTAAAGTGGAAATCTAAAAGGTAAAGCTGTCATAATACACCTCAAAAAGTCTTATAGCATACCAAATTGTCAAGGTTGGAAGAGAACAAGTGTGATAACAGAGAGGGCATATGTAGAGAAACATCACAACACAGTACACAATATATATCAGCATATATGTAGCAAAGAGATAATTACTTACCACAGACTTGAGCAATGATGCATGTCAAAAGAGAATAGGATGCAATGTTGAAGGGCACTCCAAGACCCATATCTGCTGATCGCTGGTACATCTGGCACGATAGCTCCCCATTCTCCACATAAAACTGAAACAACAATAAGTTAAATTAAATTAAATTACTCAAAAAGAAAATGGTGAAAACCATCGGGATATGATGCACGTCCATGGTATCCTGTGGCTGTCCATGACATATGAGATATTCTAACTAAAACCATGCTCCAGTCACCTTAATAAAAGCATATTGATAGTGGGCTCTTGGATATGTGAAAACAAGAGTATATTATTGGTACACGCAAGAGAAGTTCCAAAGCAAGCAAGCACAACCACTGTAATGCTAAAACATGGTAGCTCCACCAAAATTTTCAAGGTAAATAAGAACAGGACTGATATAACTTATATATATATATATATATATCCATAAAATTCACTGTTATGAGTAGTGACTAACTTGTGCAAACATGTGACATGGAGGGAGAGCCATTTGTTTGAGATCTGGAGGATTCCAAGCTGAAAGAATGATGCGACGATCATCTGGGTTGTTCTTAATTTTGAGAATCACATCCATCAACTGATCAAATCCTTCGCCAGTGTAATCAGCATGCATGTTTGTGTACCTGAAGTATACGCATAAGAACACTGAAATTATAAGGTTATTACTTAAGACAGTCTAAGGTGTAATCAATGCCTACTCGGCACCAAAGTGTCTCCATTGGAACCCATAGATCGGTCCTAAGTCCCCCTCTTCCCTATGTGCCAAGCCAACACTGCAAAAGATCCCACATGACATTAGGAAAGAATGATCCCATGAACTGTTTTGATGTTTGAACAAGCATGGCAGATGCATGCCTGTCAAGGTATTCCCTTGATGCATTGCCATCCCATATATGAATGCCCTTTTCTTGTAGAACCTGTTAAAAAGAGAACAAATCGAAAAATCCCAGACATAAATGCTTCCTCTGAAATATGCAGAGAGGCAGAGAAAGTAAGGAACCATGAATCAACCAATGAAATATGGTAAAACAAGATAACTAAAAATGGACCACGGAAAACATCACCAGTGGGTTATGAAAATTCTATTACCTTGGCATTTGTTGAGCCACTGATAAACCAAAGGAGTTCTTCAACAACACCTCGCCAAAATACTCTCTATGTAAGAACAATGCATGCCAGTTAATAAAAGCCACATAACTAAAATGAATCACAAAACCAAGGATTGTAAAACAGAAATTATATATATCAAAAGGGACAGAAGCACCTAAAAGTTGTGTGTGTGTGCGCGCGCGAGTGTGAGAGAGAGAGAGAGGGAGAGAGAGACATGAAATACCTTTGTTGTAAGTAGTGGAAAAGAGTGTCTCAAATTAAATCGCATCTGCAGAACACAAGTGGGAAATTAGAAAAACATTTATTAATGATTTATTGCAAAGAAAAATAAACAAGCACAAGTTGGGAGAATAGATGTACCTGACAACCAAATTTTGATAAAGTTCCAGTCCCAGTCCTGTCATTCTTTCGAGCACCATTTGTTATAATATCTTCAACCAGGTGAAGGTACATGTATTCTTCATGCTTTTCAAATATCATTTTAGGAAGAAATGAGAATTTCTCAACACCAAACTTATCCATTTGTAGGTGGTGATCAGTTGCTTCGCCAATGCTAACAGCCTCAAGGCGCTCAATATCAGAGTTATTTCGAACACGAACATATGTGACAAAAGAAAATCTGATGTCATTCTCTACTGATGGGTGGGAAGAGTACCACGGCTGGAATACTGAAAAATTGATTGGAGGGATAAAAGTATTGCATTCAATACTCGTCTCAATGTCTGTAAAATGAATAGCCTCACATCCTGTTGCATTAAGGGCTTCACTGCAGTAAATCAACATACAAATTTATAAACAAAGGCAAAGTTTCTTAGTTGGAACAATTTATAGAAAGGGCAGCCAAGTCCTCACCTTAGCACCTGGCCACCTCCAATGACAAACACCTTTTCAATTGATAGACAATAGGGAGATGCTGCAAGCAAATCTAAAGCTGAAGTCATGCTTCCACAAGTAACAACATTCTCTGCTGTTGCAAGATCAAAACTTCCAGACCGAGTAAGCACAACATTCAAACGCCCAGGCAAAGGCCTGTTTTGGACAGGTATACTTTCCCAAGTTCTCCTGCCCATTATAACTGCATTCTTTTTACCAGGATCTGATGTGGCCATTGTTACTTCCTTGAAAAATTTGAGGTCAGATGGTAGCTTCCATGGCAGTTTCCCATCTTTGCCAATACCCAAATTTCTAGTTGCAGCAACTATGACTTGGAAAGTCCTCCGAGTATCATGTTGTGCATTTCCATTTTGAACAGTCATGCCCCTATGAAGGTCATGTTGCACATTTTCATTTTGACTTGTTACGGGTTTAACAACATCCATAGCTGTAGGCGAAACTCTAGAAAAACAGTGATGCCTTGTCACTTTGCTGAGAAGCCTTGATTTTAGGTAGGATTTCCTAAATTCAACTCCTAAAGAGCAACTTGAACTAACAGATGGTACGAACTGTGCTTGTTACAAAAAATATAAAAAAAAAAAAAACAGTATTACCACAATAATGAAAGATATCCAAAACTGTCAACAAGGAAAAGATAATGGCAAGATAAATGGTTACAGTGTTGATGGCAATCCAAAGTAAATGCTCATCACATAGAGGAAATAAACAGACTTAACATATCTCTGGAATAACCTTGGAAGCAATCCTTGCTGAGTAGATTATCCTGAACATCAACATCTGGACCGAAAACTAATCATAATCAACCATGCATTTTCATAATTACTATATAGAAATCAAAGTTCACTATAAGCTACAAAGAATATTTGAGACAAATGAGAGCGCTAGCCAGCTTATACATATTTCATTCCTTGAACAACCATGAGTTACATTCACAGACCACTATAGACCAGCATAGCATAACCTAAACTCCTAAAGACCAACAGACATATTTAGGTGAACGGGATAATCCTGACTAACAACAGATAACCTTTTAAAAAAAAGACAATGAAAAAGAAAAGATCAACAAAGAGAAAGAAAAACGTGGAAAGGAGAAAACAAAGTGAAATCCAATAAAACCAAGTAATTCATGAAACTCTATACCAACAAATTTTAACTTAAAATTCCTATTTCCTCAGGCAAAGATGTCATAACTATTTGAATTAACTGGCAGAGGCATTGTTTAACCTTTGATTAAAGATCAAAACATCAACCTAGAAACCCTGGACAAAACATAAAATCATGCTTTTTATCTATCTGTAATCCAAGAAACAAAGGGATAGTTGATGCAACTAGTCAATACAACAAGATAATTCTTTCAATCTTTTTCCCATCTTGTCATGAAATTCAAGTTCTCCAATCTTAGGAAGATTCCACAATAATCCAAAACCTAAAATCACTCAGAAAACCAATCAAACGAACAACAAAGGCCTAATCAAGATCAAATTTCACTAATGCTGCATCAATTTCAGGCAAAATCAAAACCTACAAAACGCTTAATCAAATAACGTAAAAACAAATTAAAATCTCCATTTCCGAGACAAACCCCACAAGAATCTGCGGTTCAAAACACAGCCAATCAAGAATACAACAAAAGAAAACCTCCAATCTCCCAAAACAATAGAAAAAAAACGCCGATTCCTTCATAAATAAAGATTCCAATCACCAATTCTCAAACAATCCGATCGCTTCCCTTTAGACATTTCTTTAAAAAAAAAAAATCCAAGAAAATCAAACCAAGATTGCAATTCAAACTATCAGATTATCACACAACACCCCAAATTCCAACAAACCAAAACCCTAATATCCATTCACACCTCAAAACCCACATTCCCCCCATAGATTTCACACATCACCATCGATCTCCATTCAACAAAACATCCATTCCAACAGATCAAATCATCAAGAAAAAGAAAACGTACCAAGTGATCAGAGCTCTCACCTGGACTTGGATCGAATCCCTAGCGCCGGAATCAGCCCCTCCTGATCTTGGAGTTTCCAAGAAAGGGCCGAGGGTTTGGATTGGAACAAAACCCAGGCAGAGCAAAAGGAACAGTGAGCGAACTTCGAGAACGCGTGTTTTTTGGGTTCGATAGTGCCGCCAAGTCGCCCGCCCGGCCCTCTATTTATAAGGGGAAAAGAATTGGGAGCCAGCCACATTTACCAAACTGTCCCTGTTTTTCACCTCAATTTACTGCATAAATTTGTTAATTCAGACGAAGATGTCCTTCTAAAATAAAAAAGTAATATCAACGACCATTTAGTCTATTGACATCAGATCTTTTGCGTAGGGTATTCGTCTTGAGTGTCAAGCGTAGCTTCTAAAATAAAAGCACAATTGTGTTCATCTCTGGGTTCCGACGTTTGTCACCTTTCTCAAAAAAAAAAAATAAATAAATAAATAAATAACAACCAAAATTTGTTGATTATGTTTTAAAATTTTTTAATTCTTGAAACTATATTAATAAAATTTAAAAATAAAATAAAATTTCTAAAATCATTATTTGATGACTTAAATATTTACTGAGATTAATGGGTTAAAACAAAAAAAAAAAAAATTGATAGAATGATATTTTACTGAAATATTTCACGTGGATACAACCAAACTTCGGGTTATATTATAGAGTTAGCCTTTTTTATTGATTCATTAAACTAAGCTTGATTAATTTTTTTTTTTTTAACAAAATGTGACAAACTCATATACGATCAGATGTGTGTGTACAAGAGCAATACAGGCTTGCCAATATGAGAGCAAGTAATGGGACCTTTAGCTATTAATCCGGACCACTAGCTTCCATTAGCTTTGTGTAAATCATACTGTCCACAGTAGGACCCATGTTGGTAGACCAAAAACTATTTGGCAGTTCAATTATATGTTAGAGTTGGCAAATCATGTGCAACCGTGATCTTATGCGCAAGAAACTCTCACCCGTTGCATGGATTCACATGAGCATGATCACACCAAAATGACACATTTGTATTAAAAAAAAAAAAAAAGTATAAAAATATTAAAAAGGGCATTACCATCATCTCCTCCCTTCTCTACTAATTAAGAACCTCTCAATTAATTGTGTTGACGTGGGGACATCAATTACTCTTTCATTTTTGTTTGCATTCAAGATACTTGTGTCTCGTTTAAGTTTTTAGATTGCGTCAAATAAAGATATTCAAACTCTTCCTTCAATCAAAACCTATTTTCATAAAAAATAAATAAATAAATAATACGTTGAATCAATACTGAAAAAAAAGTTGACAATAGATTGTAATTAAATATTTATGTTCATTCTTAACATCATAAAACATCGCCTCATTTATTAAATAAATCTTTTTAGTTTAAATTCAAATAAAATGTTATGAAAAGACTAAATTAAGTATACTTGGAAAGTGATCAAAGTAAATATAAAATAAATATATTTTACGTGGTTCTGTGATCAAAGTAAACATTTTCATATATACCATAAACTATAATAATAACTTCCAGATTAAAACCCAAAATAAAAATTTTCATATAATATTACTAAACTCTCCCTAAATAATTGACCATATCAATTAATTTTTTTCAAGATCATTCTCAAGTTGTTGGGTGGAATATTTATTATTTTCCCAAATCACAAAGGACAAACTAGGGCATAAAGGTGAAAGTTTAATTCCAATTATATACTTTTTTAGGGAAATGATTAATAGGTGGCCACCATAACATCATGTGATGCATGAATTTCCCCAACTAACAATTTCATTTCCAAATTCATCCAATGTTGCTTAAATTTTAAGTTCTATCTAATCAAAGATTAGCAAACACCAAGTAATAATCCTGTACAAAAACAAGCATAAGTACAAGAAAACAATACAGATTTCTCCTTTAAACATGAGGAAATTGTCACATCATATAGTGTTTATTTAGTTCAGTACACAATCAAATGACAAAGAGAGCATGATGAACAGGATTAATTAATTACCTTTGTAGAATCAGTGGTCCCTTTTTAGCTGAAAACCAGAAACAAAAATTTCAATTCCAATGTGCTAGCTCTGAAGCTATGCAGGGCCAGAAGCAGTAGTTTCATTCTCACAATTTGACTATAAAAGCTATTTGTTGAAACAAAAGACATCACTAATCCAGGCACTTTCTGAAGTAATTAGAAATATTGAAAATTCCACCATTAATGGTGATCATTCATATTCTCAATCAATAACTATCAACTACCTTTGTTGTACAGAAGATAGAAACCATGAGTTGAAATACCTGGGGCTAACAGACATAGTTTTTTATCACAAGAGTTTAGATTAGCATCCAATTGAGATATGATTTAAAAAAATATATATATAATATAAAAATAAAGACAAACAAAACAGTGGATTCTTCATTCAGATTAATTTCAGTTTCAAAACAGATGAGGCATGCACTGGTACACATGAGATGTCAGTTTGATCCATAAGTTATTGATAAACAAACAGTTAGAAATACGATAATTAACATGAAGAATAAGCAACTGACCAATTAATGCTGCAACTGTAGTTGCCTTTTATGTAAATGCAACAACTGATAAGATCAAAGCAAGCTAAACCATATTCATCAGTTGCCAAGTATCCAAAAGAAATGAAATGGAAAGAAAACTACTTGTGATGCTTACTGATAGAATTGTCTGAGACACTTTTATTGCTCAATGAATAATTTGCTAATAAATTTTCAATTAATTTGAACATTGCTAGCCAAAATGATATAATGAACTTAGGCAGTACAATGGAGATTGGAAAAGACATTGTTCCAAATACACTAATAAAATTACACGGCAAGAAAACAGTTGCAACACTGACTTAAAGCCCAAACGAGAAGTCACCTTCCTTTCAGATTTCATTCATCAATAATCATAGTTCATAGGCCATCGAAGAATCTCAAGTAGTCTTCAAATGTCTCTCCATGCCTAATTTTCACCACTGACCCATTGTCAACCTGTAGAAAGAGGCAAAGATTGCATAAGAACCAAGAACCATTATCAATTGCCTTAGAAGAAAAAAAAAGGAATGATCAAATATGGCCAGTGAATTGTATACCCAGTACTCAGGTGGCCGCATTTTTAGGTTATAAGTTGATGCCATACTCATGCAGTACGCACCAGCATCATGAACAACCAAACCAGCTCCCTGTGAATGGTTTTAACTTCCGTTAGCAACTATACAGAAACATAAACAGCTTGAAAAAAAAGGTAGGCAGCAGAACAGAAGGATTCAACCTTTTCAGGAGTTGGAAGTACTCTATCCTTCCCTAAGAAATCTGCAGACTCACAGACAGGACCCACAATATCAAAGGTTGAAACTTCTGCATCTTGAGAAGGAGGAGAAACAAGTTCGATATGCTACAACAATAAAAAAAAAAACTCTCAATTGCTTGATTATGAGATGTCATGGTGGAATAATTATGCCAACAGCATTGCTTAATACCAAAATTATGTAGCAGTGCAATGAATCATTATGAAATATATGGCCCAATAAACTTGTGCGCAAAAGAAAAGTAAGTGCATGGACAAAGGTCATTGTTGTCATCATAGTTTAACTAAAATCAGCCAATTATTGCACCTACATGCAGGAAAACTGTCTCTCTTTTTTCATAAAGCAGTATACCCAACAGTTTTGACTTGCAAATTGGATCACACATATACACCCACTGAAGGTCAGTTGACACGTATGACATACCTGATATGCTCCATAGAGACTAGGTCGGATGAGCTCCGCCATACTGCCATCAATTACAATAAAGTTTTTTGTCCCATTTGTTTTGACACCAGTAACTCGATTAACAAAGCAGCAAGTGTTGGCAATAAGTGATCTTCCAGGTTCAATGATAAGATTCAGATTCCGAGAGAGAACCAGCTCACGTACCTTTAAAAAGGCCAACATTGTATATGAACAATAAATAGATCCATAGAAAACTATAGGCATGCATCTCACCAAATGGAATAATAGAAAATAATACAATCTTTGTAGAGAAACATTACTAGGTCAGGCATTAAGTACGGAAAATTTGATTTTGAAAAAATAAAAATAAAAATTACACTAATCATGTATCATGAGTATGCCCAAGTAGTTCAGTGCAGATCTTTCTTTGTTTCCCAGAGCTTAAACTTATAAACATATTAGTTAAATCTTGGTGACCAAATGATGTGACAAATCAACATTATGCTAGTTATGAGAACCCCATATGAAATGTCAAAAATTATCTTATTAGATATCAATACTCAATTGATACCAATTCAAACTTAAACATCAAAATAGGAAACCATAGATACGCTCATGCAACTAAAGTATACCAGAATAAGACATAAAGGCAAAATGAAATCAAGCACCTATTAAGTGAGCTCACCATCAAGACTAGTAAAAGGGTATCAGCAGACAAAGGTACACAAGAGTATGGTTTAAATGCTGAACTTACAGTGTTGATAAGATCCATGGGTGCAGGAAGGACAGCACCTGTATGATGATAATCTATCCCTAGACCACCTCCAATGTTCAGATACTCCAATTCAAAGCCTTGAGATCGAATTTCATCGATGTAATTTACCATAAGAACCGCTGCATCTCTAAATATATCCACCTGGGGAAAAAAAAAGTAAAGACAAACCTTATTCAATGATACCAAAAACCATACAAGACCATATTCTTTATGTGTGTGTATCAACTCGGGCAACCAACTTTTTATGAGAAAAATTGATTGTGATTAGTAATCACAAATGTCATGCATTTGGCTTAAGAAGGAAAAAAACACACAAATGCAGCATTGCAAAGTAAATGTTCTCTCTATATTCTGCATGTTAACTGCTTGTGTTTAATAAGTAAAAAATAGAACAAAATATGTACTAATTATATAATTTGAGGGCTCTAGGGAGAATAACGATCCATCTAAATTGCCTAGCACAGTCATCAAACAATAATACATATCATCTTTCAGGTTGATAGATCCACAGGTGAACCTTCAGCACGGCGAGTACACACCAAACAAGTTACAAAGTAATATAAACCTGAGGATGATAAAAGCAAACACAAGTGCAGCATAGGATGATTACATATGCAACAGAAATCAAACATCACAAATGCAATTTTCAATGACAATGGTAATCATCATGAAGAATCACCTTTGTAATTGTTGACCCCAGATGACAATGAGCTCCAACAAGCTTAAGTTCATTTGGATGCGACTTGATAGCATCTAAAAACCACTGCAGTTTCTCATTCCGAATACCAAATTTTGAGTTCTTGTTTCCAGTAGCAACATAAGGATGAACCTAACAACAATTGGGGGAAACTGAAGATGTGACACTGCCAAAGTAATACAAAATCCGCAGGTATGAATTTATGAAAAAAGAGAAGTATCTTAAGCAACCTAACATAAAGAGCGCTTCCTTCATACCTGTGGATCAACATCAGGATTTATCCGAAGCAAAACCTTCACTTTCCTCCCTGCAACCCTTGCAGCGGTGACAATATTCTCATAATCAAATTCGCTGTCAACATTTATAAATACCCCTTCCTTTGCAGCCAGGACCAGGTCCTCCAAAATCTTCCCATTTCCATTGAATATGCACCTGAACATGAAAACGCCAATTAAGCAAAATTATACACAACAGCAGCACACAAAATCACTATTCTCTACAAATAGCTGGAATATCAACTTGAGCTTTAAAACCAGACAACAAAATTACTCCTCAACAACTTAAAAACTAAAATTTTAACATAGATTCCAATAAACCAGAAGCAAGTTCAAATTTTTCCTAACTTCCTCCTAGTGAGAAGCTATGATTTCGAGATGCCCTATATTCTAAAGACATAAAATAAAAAAATTCAGTATTCCCATCAAATTCCTTTTCAAAATCAGAGTCATATAAGCTAAACACAAGAAATTCACCTCTCGGGATCGAAACCAGCCTTAAGCGCAAGCCGGAGCTCATTCCCACTAACAAGAACAGCACCGCAGCCGAGCCCGCAGAGGTGCTCGAGGATCTTGAGGTTGTTATTAGCCTTGACGGCATACCCAATGATTGACCTCAACCCCTCAAGAGCCTGTCTATAAGCTTCGAAGTTCCTGGAGATCTGGTCCTTGCTGTAGAGATAGAAGGGGCTTCGCTGGGCCAGCTCCATGGCATCCTCAACCCGGACGCCCTCACAGTAGAGGAACCCATCGGAGGACTTCGAGAAGCAGTGGCGGAACGGTGCTTCCACCGCAGTAGTCGGCGCCGGAGCATCGGATATAGCAGCGCGGAGGAGTAGTGCTCTCTGGTTGGAGAGAGAGGGGAAACGAAGGGAGGGCTTGGTAGTAAAAGCGGAAGAGAGCTGAGGGCACTTTGGGAAGAAGGAGGAGGTTGGGGGATTGGAGATGGATTTGGCGGCCGCCATGGAGCTTTTTGGATGGTGGACTTCCAGACTTCCGTGGGAGATGGAACAGTAGCCTCATGTTGGGATTTTTATAGCGACAGTTGTTGGTTCAAGGTTTAGGGTTTTGGATTTTTAAATTGAATTAGGGAAATAAACCATATTAATTTTTTTTTTTCTTTGAATGATGCCAGAGTTTTTTATTTTTATTTTTTTTAATTGGTAATAGTTTCAAATGATGGTAGTTTTAGCTGAGCACATGAGCACAGAGGTTAATTCATTTCCTTTTAAAGCATTTGTTAAGTTTTTATATTTATTTTCTTTATTTATCAACTTATTATTCATTGTTATTTTATCCACTACAAAAAAAAAATTTTTTGGGGGTCTTTATAAAAAACAAAGAGCAAAGGTTTTTTTTTTAATATATATATATATTAAATTTAAAAAATATATCAAATACATATTGTACTGTTTTTAGTTATATGGTTAAAAAAAAAAAGGAGTTTTTTATAACTCAAAAAGATATAATATGTACTGCTTTTAATATTTTATGCGCACTTTGATTAATAATAACCCGAGTTCAACAAAAATGCACATTTTTAATAATTTTTTTTAAAAAAATATAATAATAATTTAAAAAACCGCTAAGGGAGTAGAAAATAGAAATTAAAATTGGCTTTACATATGTATTTTTTAATTCAAATATACACTAATGATGAAAAAAAACCACTCTTATTTTTGTCTCATTATTATATAATGTTATTATATTAATGGATGTAGTTTATCTTTTTTTAAAAAAAAAAAAATTATACATAATTTTAATTTAATTATATTATATAACATTCATTTATAATAAATAAATCAATTGATAAAACTCAACAACCAAAAGAACCAGAATTAGAGAGACTTGAATTGGTTAATGGTTAATGTGTATCCAACCCAAGATGGGTTGCACCGCCACCCTTAAACCTATAATTAGCACTTGATAGTTAGTTTAAAGAATTAACGGAGTGGCTTGCATTTTGACATCCTTTTCTCTTCTTAAAAGGACCACGTCAAACACTCCATAACAAAAAGCACTCTCCCTCCATTTTTGCAGGTCATTAAAACACCCTCCTCTTTCTCCCTTTCTTTCTATGCCCCAATATTGCATCACATAGGTCCTCTCTTCTCTCTTTCTCTCTTGTTCTCTTTTCTCTCCATGCCATTTGCATTCCTTCTTCAAAGTAATGCATGAATTACATTAACTATTCCTATTTCAACATAACAAGCTTGTAAGTTCTTGATGAACAGGTCCAGCTCGCGCGCGAGCCATGAATGAAGTAATGTCAGGACCTCTAGACCGATCTTCCAGACCAGGTGATTCAATATATATATTCAGTGTTCTTCTCTGGTTTTTCTTGTTTTGAATTTCATGTATTAATTGTATAATGATGTTAACTAAGTTTAAAAAAAAAAAAAAGGTTTGAATGGTTATCAAGAGGAGAAAAGAGACAGAAGATCCGATGTAGATATTAACTCAGAGGATGAAAGGAAGAAAAGGGCTGGTTCTTTGAAGAAGAAGGCTATTACTGCCTCTGCAAAATTCAAGAACTCATTGACAAAGAGGAGTAGAAGACGTAGTAGTAGCAGGGTCATGTCTGTCTCGATTGAGGACGTGCGCGACGCTGAAGAAATGGGCGCTGTTGATGCCTTCCGACAAACTCTTATTCTCGAGGAGTTGCTCCCCTCTCAACATGATGATTATCATATGATGCTTAGGTGCTTTTTTATATTAGAATGTTGTCGAATGTATTTTATAATTTTATCATGGTATCAGAGCTAGAATTAGTGTCTGTGTGTGTATATGATACACGCAGATTTTTGAGGGCGAGAAAGTTTGATATCGAGAAGGCAAAGCAAATGTGGAGTGACATGCTTCAATGGCGTAAGGAATTCGATGCTGATGCAATCCTTGAAGTATGTCTTTTTTTATTTTTTTCAGATTAAGGTTTTAGGATGGATTGAATTTGGTGTTAAAAGGTTTGGTGCTATGTATAGGATTTTGAATTCGCAGAAATAGATCAAGTCTTGCAACATTACCCACAAGGTCATCATGGAGTGGACAAGCAAGGCAGGCCTGTTTACATTGAAAGGCTGGGGCAGATAGATGTGAATAAGCTCATGCAAGTGACAACCATGGATCGATACGTTAAATATCATGTAAAGGAGTTTGAGAGGACCTTCAAAGTCAAATTCCCTGCTTGTTCTCTTGCAGCAAAGAAACACATTGATCAGAGCACTACCATTCTTGATGTTCAGGGTGTTGTATGTTAATGTCACTCAAATCTTTGAATTTTATCTGAATGCTATTTATATGTAACCTTTTCTTTTATGTTTTTGTTGTGGAATTCAATTTTTAGGGATATAAACATCTGACTAAGACAGCAAGAGAACTTATCGGCCGTCTTCAGAAAATTGATGGTGATAATTATCCTGAGGTATACAAAATTATCAATATAATTACTCTAGCAAATGTGTTTTAAATGTTGGAATTATCTTCTTCGTTTTTTTTTTATGGCAGACCTTGAATCAAATGTTCATCATCAATGCTGGTAATGGATTTAGACTGCTTTGGAATACCATAAAGACTTTCCTTGACCCTAAAACAACTGCAAAGATTCATGTGAGCTCTTTTCCATTAATATCTGCATTTCTGCAGAGCTTGCTTTTTGATCCTAGTGTTAATGTATCACTTCAGGTTCTTGGCAATAAGTATCAGAGTAAGCTGCTTGAAGTGATTGATGCAAGGTAAAGAGGAACCATATCATGTAATTGGTGCTCTTTTACAGCAAAAAATGCAAGTTAAGGTGTTAATTGAGTTTAATTTGTTTCGATAGTGAACTCCCTGACTTCCTCGGAGGTACTTGCACATGCTCAGAACATGGAGGCTGCCTTCGATCCGACAAAGGTCCATGGAAGGATGCTGACATCCTTAGGGTAAACATTGCCTTGTTAGTTCGATATCCCATTCGGTATTTTCAATTTTGCTGATTAATAATACTACATTCATAATTTGCATGTCAACAGATGGTTCGGAATGGATATGCAAAGTGTGGAAGGCACAGGAGAAATTCATCCATTGATGAAAAGACTATCTCTGAGGATGACATAACATATCCGTCGGTGATACTCTATGCTTCATGAGACCGGTTTCGCTTTTTTGATAATGTCCTTTGCATCATGTATTAATTAAAACTTAATGAATTTTCTTCTTCAAATCCTTTCCAAAGGAGACCATTGTGGATGCCGAATCTCCTAGATTTCCAAGGTCGAAGATTGAGCACCCACACTTGTCCCCGCTCCGCGAAGAAGTAAGAGACTACCACCAGGTTTCAGCTTCTCTGCCTATTTTCACATTAACATACAACTATACTATATACAATAATGATCTAATATAATGTAAATACATAAAGTAACATTCTAATATATCTAAAGATCTCAATGTATTCGCAACTCTAATCTGCAGATTCCTCCTGTGACTTCCTCTTTTGTTTATGATGATTACATCCCCATGGTTGACAAGGTTGTGGATGCAACAACCTGGAATAAGAATGCACTGAATGATAAGCTTGCAATCAATAAAGGTATGTCTTATAATGCAAACTCTTCATCCAATGTGCTCATCAGATGAATCAAAATCAAAACTGTTGTTATTTGGTGCTGTAGGTGCTTCTTATGACATGCCAGATCCTTGCAAAGTCCCAGTATATCTGAACAACAACAAAAACAACAATATACTGACAGGAGTAATGGCCTTTGTCATGGGTATTGTCACAGTTGTCAGAGTATCAAGAAGAATGCCGAACAAGATCGTCGGAGCAGCATTAGAGTATGCTGCTCCTGTGCAATCTGCTGACACTTTAGTTAAAAGCCAAATGCTGCAGCAGCAGCAGCAGCAGATGTTCTCGCGGGTTGTTTCACCGGCTGAATTCTCAGCAGTGGTGAAGCGTCTTGCAGATATGGAAGAAAAGATGACCAATGTCAGCATGAAGCCTGCAGAGATGCCATTGGATAAGGAAGAGATGCTTAATGCTGCTGTTAGCCGTGTTGAAGCTTTGGAAGCTGAACTTAGTACTACTAAGAAGGTATGAATATAAAAAAAAAAAAATAACAATTAAATCAGAGAACTATTTTAATATAATGAGAATTCTTGTCACAGCTTCTGGAGGACGCTCTTGCTCGCCAACAGGAGGTTCTTGCTTATATTGATAACAAGAAGAAGAAGAAGAAAAACAAGTTGGTAATTGAGACCCAGGATATTGCTATTAAGTACATGATTGGAATTTTTTTTAACAATGTGATTAATAATTTGGCATTTTGATTGCAGAATCCGTTTTGTTGGTAGAAAGGTGGGGAAGCTTACAGTCTGAATACTTTAGCTGTGAATTGTTGTTGAAGCTGATTAATGGCAGCTCCTAATTAGGGACAACTGAATGTTGTACTCCTTTATGTTTGATCTCTGTATACTTGTCATATATTGATCCAAGGTTTCAGTTATATATCATTCACAATTCTCTCAACTTTCTGCATCACCAGTTCCAGTTCATCTGATGTTTATGTTATGATTATGGAAGTCTATCAGGGTCTCCTCTGAGCAAGAGAAACTTTAAGAGCTTGTTATAATTTTTTGGTTTCTTTAGGACTGAGTTTTGACAGTGAATTGCCATTGCCATAAACTGTATAGTTTGAAGGAGAAAATATATAGAAGCTTAATGTTTTCCAATTTTTAATTGGATTTAAACTCCTAATTTTTTTTTTCTGAAAAGAAAACAGAGATAAGTATTCATAAAATTATAGCAAGACTAATTTGATTGTTCTTCGATCAGTTTAAAACTTACTGGAGTTTCATTTCTAAATTTTTGCAAACTTGCTTCAAAATCCAAAATAAGACCGACAACCACATTCAAAAGTAGCAAAAACAGTCCATGAAGGCACTCTCTCCAATTTAAAATGGTTTCATTATTGATTCTATTTCTTATAATCATGCAAATGCCCACGAGTCAGGAGTTGTTGTTATTATTATTATTATTATTATTATTATTATTATTATTATTTAGTCCTTAATTAACCTTCCATCTGATTTGAGGAAGATCCGAAATCTCAATCTTGCACTTGAGGAGGTAAAAAATTATTAAACTTGTGGTGCTAGCTCATTTCTGATGACATAAACCAATTTACATGGATTGGGATGTTAAATTTTTGCTATTACTTCTGATTATATGACCGCTTGACTGCAGTGCTTGATCTAAACTGACCAAAGACTAGCTATGTCTATCATATTTTTGCAGAATGATCTTTCATTCATTTTTGTCACATTTATCATTGGACTGAGAACAACCCTGAGCATCTGCCTAAATATAATGAATTAGATCATTGTGAATTTGTGATAGGCATTTAAGTGGATTAACTTGCCGGTTACTAACTTAATACTTTGTATTTTTCTTTTTTCTTTTTCTTTTTCTTAAATGTCAAGGATTTCTATCAAAATTTATTGGATATCTTTAATAAAGTGTGGTTCATTAAAATTTATTGTATATTTACTGTGGTTAATTCAGCTTTTTTATGTGTGTATAATGTATATATATCAAATATATAAGAGAAAATTAATATGAGTTACATATGGTTTTTAAGATTAACCATCCTCTTAATCACAAGATTCACAACCCAATAAATCCAATACCCAATCAAAATTAATTTCCAAGCTTGCCTCGAGATATGGCCATAGAGCCTATCAACCGTTGAGGAAAGCACGTGCCAAGCTTCCAGTGTATATTTATATAGACCCCCTCATATTAGATCAAATTCACGACCGCGGCCTATTTTTATTTTTTAAAGCTCCCGGAACACACACGTCCAACGAAATTGAAGAAGAAGAAGAAGAAGAAGAAGAAGAATCGAGAATTCTCTGCTTGGCCTTCGGATTGGATCGCTGCCTCTCTTCATCTCCATTCTCGTTTGGGGGGTTAGTGATCATCAACCTCATCTTTATCTTGTTATTCGTTGTTCTTTTAATTGGGTCGCCGATTTCTTTTTTTTTTTTCCTGATTTTTTTTCTCTTTTTTTTGTTTGTGTGGGCTTTGTGAGTTGATCTTGTTTTTGTTTAGGGTTAAATGAATGTTTGCTGGGTATGATTTCAGTATTGGAGCTCGTAGATTCGGTCTCAATTTATTGTGGTTTTAATTGGAGATTGTTAGATTAATTGAGATTTTTGTTTAGGGTTTGTTGGAGCTGCTAATTTTGATCCATAGTTGGGAATCCGTGTGTTCAATTTTTTATTTCTTATTGGTTTAGATGGGTTGGAATTTCAGTCTAGGGTTTGTATTTGTATTTTTTTTTAAAAAAAAAATCTTATTTATTTTCTTTTAGGGCGTATTGATTCAATCTTTCGCTGCATTTGGTTTCGTGGTTGGAAAGGCTGAAATTCCTCGATTTCTGGTGCGTTTGGCCTGACATTTTGGATATGTCATGATTGTCGGCTATGGTTTCTTCCAACTGTTAATTTTTGTGAATTTGGCCGAAGATAGTGTCTAGGGTTTATTTGAGTTTATAATTTTGTGCCTTTAAAATGATTTTTCTTTTCTCATGTCATCCTTGAATTCATCCCGCCATTTGAGTGCACTAGTTCCAACTTTTCATGGTCTGCATGGTGATCTGTTAATGAATATTGTATATCCTTTTTTTTTCTCAGAAAATGAGTACAGGGTACAGGGATTGAACTCGACTTTTTATGATTGTTCTAGTGTTGGACTTGATCCTATATTTCAATGTGATGGACAACAGGAAATGCTTAGCATGTGTTTAATAGCAAGCTCGGCTAAATTATAGATATTTGAACTGATGTAGTGTTAACAGTTAAGGATTTGGGTTTAGTTATTCAATCCCATATTTCCATGTGATCCAGATTAATTGCTTGCATAAAGCATATGTTTTTTGATGGGTGAGACTTTTGTCTGAGATTGGTTCAAGAATTTGATCATGCAAAGTTTGTTATAAATCTGTTGGATTACTTTGAGAACCTCTATGCATATGATTTAACAGCAACTGAATTTTGTTGTTCTCTTCTCTTTTTCACCTGATGTATAATCTCTGTTAATTGAAGTGCCTGATGTGGCAACTACAGTTTTGTTGACACAGTTGACTTTTTTCTTTCAGGATATTTGTTAATTCTTTGTTCACTCAAGCATTTCGCACAGTTCAAACTACTAGTTGGAGATGGCTTCATCTGTCCTCAAGGCAGCAGCAGAGAAGGTAGGCCCATCTGTGCGAAAGCAGGCCTTATCCTTGACTGATGCTGCTGCTTCAAGGATACATCATCTCCTTAACCTTCGCCAGCGTCCTTTTCTACGACTTGGTGTCAAATCTCGTGGTTGCAATGGTTTATCATACACACTCAATTATGCTGGTTTGCCCCTTGCTTCAACTTCTATTATCATCCATCTTTTTCTGTTTGGTTCATTTCTTTGCCATTCTGATTTATTAGTTTTATATATTCATAATTGTAATGGGGAAAGAAGATGGCATGCTTTTGATATGTGGAATCATTAGCATTCTTGACTACTACTGGCCATGACAGAATTTTGCCACATCAGCACAATCATATGTAGTTTCCATGCTTGGTTTCTATTGAAGATTACCATTGAAATAACATTTGGATGACTTCAAAGTAAAAATTAACAATTTTAGTTTGGTAAGAAATTTGATGAGGTGTAGAATCGATTTTCTGGTTCCCTGATTGTGGGAAAGATGTTTTGCTTTATCTATGATTTTATATGATGAGCTTAACTAGGGAAGGATTCAAAACAATTATTTGGCTTCCTTGTCCATTTAAATTATTATTTTTAATGTTTTGAATTTGTGTCCTATTAGAAAAAAATTAGATTTGCCTGAATGGGCCTTACCCTGCAAGATCACCACATTTGTCTACTGATGATGAGTGATCTGCTATTGTATGTTGTCACCTTTGATGATGTACCCGTAAGCTGAATTCAAATCTCTGTTATTGTTTTAAGCTTGTTGTTTCTCAAATTAAAGAAAATGTCTTTCAATGAGGTTTGTTGTTGCTTTGGTTGAGAAAATGCCTTTTTACTCTCTTTAACCATACCTCATCAGCCATTTTCTATGCTAATTGATGAACAGATGAGAAAGGGAAGTTCGATGAGCTAGTTGAGGACAAGGGTGTCAAGATCCTAATCGATCCAAAAGCTCTCATGCACGTCATTGGCACCAAGATGGATTTTGTAGATGACTCACTGAAGTATGTTACTGCTTGCATTAGTTGTAGTTATGGCTGTGATTCTTGGCCATCTTTCCTTTTGTGTGAAATTAATATTTCTGTTGTGCAGGTCAGAATTTTTATTTATCAATCCAAACTCAAAAGGGCAGTGTGGCTGTGGTGAATCATTTATGACAAGCAGCCCAAATGCTAGGTCTGGTGTTGGTCAATGAGATTCCTAAAGCAGAAATGGATCGATTCAAGTCCAAATTCTCTTGCATTTTTTTCTCTTCCAGAATTACATTTTCAAGTAGATACGCCGATACTTGGAGTGATTTTCAACTATTAAAGTCTTACTTTATCTGCTAGATATGGAATTCTTCTCAGGAACCAACTATCAACTTTGATGCTGACAAAAGAGGCGTGTGGTGCACAGCTATTAAAAACGAGGTGTGAGCATGTACCGGGATGTATATTGTTACCACATTCATTACCTACCCAAGTAATTACTGTATATCCAGGTTCTAGATGTTTTGTATCCGAACCCTAATATGCTGTTCATTGCTGATATGTATGTGTTTCATTGTGCTGCCCATCACACCCATAAGTTTGGGTTTAACAATAGAAACTTTATTATAAAGATAAATTTATATATTGTCGAATTTGCTTGAATCAGTTCTGCCTGCCCTCTTCACCGTCCTTCCTTGCTTGGGCTGACTTTTCAAGTATAACCCACACCAGTCAAATTCCTTTTCATGTTCCAACAGAAATCCGCAGTTTCTTCATGAGAAAATGCCTGGATTAAGAAAAAAAAAATTCTATTGTTCAGAGAAGGTCAACGGCAAGAGATACGGGTGATGTTGCGGTAGGGAGGAGATGAGGGAATTTGGACCAAGATGCAGCATTGCACAGGCTCAAAAGAATGAATGGCAGGGTGAGCATTGATAAAACAAACAGTGGATTGATGAAGTTCATAGAGCCGTTGGATAAATTAACTTAGCCTTATCGCTTTTTTATTTTTTTAGTTTATTTAGTTCTATTATTTTTTTAAACTTCATGCCACAAATATGCTTAATAGAGCTGGGGATTACGGCTTGTGAAAAGTTGATGCTAAAACAACCATTCTACAACCTTTACATCCTTCAATCTCTCAAGTGTTGCTAAACATGCGCATGTGCATTCAATGCTACAGTCGAATGAAATAGAGAACGCAAAGAAAAGAAAAGAAAAGAAAAGAAAAGTAAAGGAAAAAGAAAAGCTATAACTCAAATGAATTTTACAACTAAGTATACACCTCAAAAGGGGTCATTTGGCAAGACAGGAAACCCCCCTTAAATGTAAATAATCCTCAGTTTAAACAGCGCTGTTTGAGCGGCTCATCTTCTGTGCCTCTTCTAGGTCTTTCAGGAACCTGCAAAATATTAGCATAATAAATGCAGATTCAGGAACAACATATTCAAATGTTCTCCACAGACACTACTATACATGCCCAAATTTAGAAACATGTAAATATAAGAGAATGATGCTTGACATTCATGAATTGTCAGCAGTCATTGCTATGCATGCATAAATTTCGTAACATGCAAAAACTAAAGTGAATGATGATCTAAATTCATGAGTTGTCAGTCATCACCAATGAATATGCAAACATGCATACATACAAATTTGAAACCCCAAATTTTGTGAATGATGCTCCATATTCAAATCTCAGCTACTAAATATATATACGCACAAATTCAAGAGCCACAAACTCAACAATTACTACTATATATATATATACACACACACACACACAAATTCAAGACAAATTCTGTCAGCAGTTAACAGATTATACACACACACATCAAGGAACCTGCAAAATATCCATGAAAGCAATCGAAGTTACACACACACACACAAACACAAATAACCACGCACTATTTTTAGGTTTGCACTGGATAGAGTTGCCAACACAAATGAGGGTGTCAAATTGTAGTACCTCTTGGAATTAAGAACGAAAGATCCTCCAAGAATAAACCGCGTTCCAGAATTGGATGCATTATGGAGAGCCACAGTCCGTGCCTCCTCATAGGTTGTCCCTCCTATAATGAAGATGACTACGTCCTGAGGTCTGCCATCACAAACCAGATACCTCTTCAATTATTTGTACTCATATACATGCACAGATAGTTATAACTAACAATTGTTCGATCAATATTAAAAAATAATTTTGCAACATTTACCTGCCCTGTTGAAAGTGATTGCCAATAAATGGGTAATCAACATCCCTGAGTCGCCCCTTGGTGATGTTTTCCATGGTTTGGAAGAGAAGCGGCTGGTGTTGGGTGTAAACATTCTCAACACCCTGCAACAAACGGCCCTCAATTGGCTTAAAAGTATGCTAATGAAGTAATGTATATAAAATAGACAAAAGCAAACTTGGGAACCTTTAACCCACGGGCCATATTGCGAGCAATATTCAGAAGGTCACGATTACCGTACAAATCACCAGTTCTCTTGTCAACACCTGCTTGTTTAAGGAGGAATTGGACCAGCTGTTTATACACATATATAAACAAATAGATTTGTTAACAGTTGAAAAACTCAAAATAATAATAATGATAACAATAATGAAAAAACCAGAGACTTAAATACAAGTATGTTTATAGAGAGCAAGATTATCATCTGAACTTTTAACACAATAATCCAGCTGATCATATATATATATATATATATATAAATTGCCAGTAAACATTCTCTACTTAAGAACAACTATTATGAACATTTGGATGATAAATGTTATGCAAGAACAAAGAGAAATGCCCATATAGTATGCAAGTTGCAAAATCTGAGATTGCAGTTAGGAATTTAAAATTTCAAAATAACAAATTGGGAGTCAGTTTAGTTACATTACACCAGACTTATACTTTGCAGATCGTGAAGCTAGTTTGTTAAAAAGCTGCATTAGCTGAACAGGACTCTCCTTCTCATATCGCAAAGCATACAACATTACAAGCCGAAGGCAGTCGACATCTGAAACACCTTCATTGTTTAGAAGACTCGTGACCGCCTGAAAACAAAGACGAGCATCTAGGATCACACAACAGCTTCATATCACACAGAAGATTATGTTGTTTTGGTAACAATCTACAGGCTAAGATAACTAGATATATGACAATATATATCTAGATCAATCCCTGAAACATAAGTAGGCACTGCTGCTTCAAACTTCTTTGCAAAAAAAAGAAAGATGCAGATTACCACACAATGGCGATCCAACAGGTTCAACTTAGAAATGAAGTCTTACAAATACATAATGCGTCAGTTACTAGTTAATTCATCCCATTAGAAAAGGGATAATGATGTAACACCATAGAAATATAAAAAGCAAGATAATTGCAACCACTGTGAGTATACCATATAGACGGTTAGTTACCTCAAAAGCAGCCCCTTGGCCACCATTACATGCCAGCTCCTGCTCTATTTGGGAAACTGACATGAGCTTCTGCTCTTCAACGATCCGGCTCATCTCTGTAACCATTGCGACATGCTTTGAGACATTGCCTTGCATCTTTCGGTACTCCGGATAGTTGTCAACAAACTTGGCCATATCCTCTTCAGATGCCAACATGGGGAAAATGTCAATCAACTTTAAGAAAAATAATGCAGGTATAGCAAATAATAGAGCACATATATTTTCTTGTACAAGTGTATGACTTTGTTCATATGTGCACCTATTGTCTGAATATTCTGGTTGCTCTTTGCAACCTGTTGGAATTCATCCACCATCCTTTTAATATTCATCCCAAGATCTCCAAAGTTTTCATACATATTAGCTTTAAAGAAAAGATCTTGCTCTGATGATAGTACTACCTCCTGTGGGCAAAAAAGAAAATTCATGAGTCAATTTGTGTATGCATCAAAATAATGAAAAGGGTGCCCCCTCCCCCACCCAACAAGTAAAAACAGAAAGAAACCTGCTGATCTTTAGGAACTTTGCCAATGTTCCTCAAATCTACTTTATTGTCTTGAATGCCAATAAGTTCATGGACCATTGCCTGTTGAACAGAAGAAACACCATGGCTAGTTTAGACTGCCAGCTGGAACAAGTATCCGAAGAGCCAAATTAAGAGTTTAGCAAAGGTACTTGATATGTCCATTGGTTCAGCAACGGTGTCACAGGGTCATCCCTTCTATCAATTACTAGCAATAGTGGAGATATTTCTGTACGCCTAAAATCAAATAGACCACTCTCCTGCTCATACATAAGCTTCTGCAGAAGTTAAAAGCAATAAAATTCAGTGTCAACTACTACATAGTTTATGAATATTAATTAGAAACCACATAAACATATGGTGAAAGGGAAATTATCTGTTGTCATAAAGTTGCAAACAACAAGTAGGGCATTTTCATTTACTCACAGCAGTTTCCTGAGCAACCTTCTTTGCAATATCAGAGGTGCGCTGATAACGAACAACAGGACGACGCTTCAACGCCAAAAAAACCGCCGCAATTGCATCAACAATTCGATCACAAAAGTTTTGTGAACTTGGGGGATCAATGACAGCTGGGAACATGTATATGTGATTCATGTTCATATTCAAAGTGAAATGATAAGGATCAATCGCGACAAAATCGGCATAAAATTCCTGCAATTTTAATATAATTAATGTTAGTTATTGCAAAACTGAGAAATAAATGATTGCATGACTTCTACATAAATTGTGGATTTTGCACGTGGAGAAGAACATGTAGTAGGACGACCACAAATCCTTTGTCGCATTCTAAGTTTCTAACTAACAGGGGAAAGAGGACTAAAATTTCCCTTCTAGGTGAATAAGCAGACTTTATCATTATTCATCAACTTGTTCCAACATATTAATTGCTTACTTTGTGCCATTATAATTAAATTGGTTGCTTTAGTGAGCGTTCATGTCTGATCCTCCATGCAATCTTGTCTCTAAAATACAGCAAAAGATCACCTCCTTTCACCATAGCCTAGATAACTATTTATCATTACTTATAAACTAGCAGCTGCAGAATTGACTGTGTTTGTAATTTTCAAAAGGCGTGGCCACTTCATCTGCAGTTTTAAAAGGCTGCTGCCTTCCTTCTGCATCATGCAGTTTCAGAACTAAACTTCTAATAAATTGAAACACTAAAACTTATATTTCAAAGGAAAATCCTGAGTTTAACCAGTTATTAGAAAATACTTTGTGTTGTATGCAGCCCACGTAAAGCCTGAATAAACTAGCCTCATCAATAACTAGTGCATACATGCATGCATGATCATTAAGGTAAGCAAGAAGGTTAAGGAGAGATATTACTGAATCACTAAACTGAACTTACTTGAACTTGTTGGACAACTTCTTGCTCATCCGAATCAGCAAGAACTTGAATTTGGTTAGTCTTCAAGATGTTGGAGAAAACTGCAAAAATACTAAATATAACTAGCACTAACCTTTGGAAAACACAATTTAAAAAACCAGAACAAAATAGACATTATAAACAGCATACAAAGGTGATATTCTCCAAATCTCGGGTTCGTCAACTGCCTCCGTAAGTGCTGAATATTTTCCAAAGTAGGACGAAGGAAGTAAACTGCTTTAAGGTGCATCATTGATTCTTTTGACATGGAATCCACTAGTTCTACCAAATACACCTCCTTCTGAAGCAACATAGACTGAGAATACACAACACTCACAATGCTAACCTGAAAGCAGACATCACATAGCATACACCAAATTAAACTCTCTTTTGTATAACCAATTAAATTAGATATAATAAACCATATTCTAATATACTTTCTTCTATTTTCTCATTTTCCATTTTCGTTTACTGTATATCCCTCAAATCCAAACACCCACTAAAAGATCTCATCACTATGAAGAAATCATAACATTAAGTGAACACAAAAACTAGTGAGTGTTCCTCTTATGATTTCTTTGCTCATAAAGCATTTGCAGCTGCCACAGGAACATAATCAAGGAGAAACCTGTTAAGAAACAAATCAAAACAAAGCAAACAAGATACCCTAAACTTCAACAAGCTGATCAAACATGATATGGAGTAAATCCTTTCTATCAAATTCATGGAATTCACCGCAAGATCTCAATCGATTCTTTCAACAACACGAACAAATGAAGGTGGATCGCGTGAGAGATCAATCAATATAACCATGGAATCAAACATTTCTCCAAGTTACTCGCAAGTTATATCATGAAATAAAGGAGAAATGAGAAGGATAACGAAGATCAATACCGTGTGGGAATCGAGGACGAGGACCTTCATGCCGGAGATATCCTGGAGCATGCGCCCAATATAGTCCCGTGTCAGAGAGATCAGCACCATCTTCGCTTCGACTCGAGATCTAGGGTTTCCTTTCGATTTTCTTCTCCCTCTCCGTTTCTCCTCCCTTCTTCCCACTCCCTGAAAAGACGAACGGTGAGAGCTTTGTAGATTTGTATAGTTGGCTTAATGGACCGGATCGGATCGGATCGGTTCGGATATTTACGACCCAGTTCGGGTCGGATCGCTTCAGGCCAACCTCGAGGAACTAACAGTGACCGAGGAACTAAAATTATTTTCATTTGCGCCTCGTTTATAAAATCACATTTATTCACATTTATACATACACGATTAAAAGTTAGTTATTTTTAAATAAATATAAATAAATAGTAATACTTTCTTTGTAAATACATATTAAAAAATGACCTTTTTTTGGTTCTCTTTGTAGTTTATTATTGTAGTGCTTGTTATCTTTAAAAAGGCATAATCATACACAGTTATATAAAGGGAAAATTACTGTTCACCCCTCGTAATTTTCAAAACTTCCCAAAAACCCCCTCCAACTTTTGCACACCCCGGACAGCCCTCCGTTATATTTTACATTCCTTTTAACCCCCCGCCGGTAAGTTGAAGTGGGTCACGATATGAAATTCCTTTTTGCCCTTGCAAAAGGTGGGAAAAAAATAGCGCCCAATCATAACTTTTCTTTATGCATAGTTTTTTTCAAATTTTTTTTTCTCCTGCTTGCTTTTTCTCAAACAAAGTTTAGAAGGCTCATATCTTGTTCTTCTTCTTGTTCTTGTTCTTCTTCTTCTTTTTCTTCTTACTCGTTTGGTGTATTCGATTTTAGCTCTTCGATTAAATTATGGAGAGTTTTTGTGCTATTGCTAGATACATGACGGGGAGGGGACGAGTGCTAATGTTCACTGCCCGACTTCTTGGGAATCGAGTGTTAGGTGAAATATGTGAGCGATGGGGTCTCGATATTTCCGTGTCGAGTGAAGTTTATCACACCCGATGGACATAAAAATGGTATGTCTCATATAAAAGCGAGGTTGACTTCCGAGCGCGTATGTCACGTGCGACTCCATCTTCAAAATGTTACATTGTTGATCTTGTTGTTGAGAGCGGATGATGTGGCATCGTATCCTCATCGAAAAGCGAGTTCTTCTCGTTGTAAGTTTCTTCTCGTTTATGTTTATATAGTTGTAGAAGTTAATTATTGTTTATTATCCCCATGCATCATTTTACATTTATCAAGTTTCCATTTAAACACTATTGTCTCCGATTAACTTATTAACTTATTATTTAACTTTTTGTTTTAACGTTTAAGATTTATGTTTATCGTTTAAATATTTTTGTGTCTCTGTTTAAATATTGATCGTGTTCGTTTAAACTAAAGTGTTGGCGAGAATTCGAGATCTGGCAACGCTTCATTTCCCACATCATGGCGAGCCCGAGGGTGTGGCATGCCTTCCTTCCTCATCCGATCAAGTCGAAGTGTTGTCGTTGGATATTGGACGATGTTTTTGAAGGCGTTGAACATTTCGAGACGCACTTACTAATTTTTGCAATCAAAAGGAATTTTGACTTCAAATTCTGAAGAACGAGAAACACCGGGTGATCGTGGAAGGAAGCTTCGACTTCAAAAATGGCGTATAAGGAAGCTATATTCCCCATACCGAGACAATGACGAGTCGATGGATGAAAATCACGAACTACGTTTGCGACCGCTGTGGCGAGAAAGCGACACGGGTGTCCTAGAGCGAAGAGGATCGAGTCGTGAGCGTCAGAGGTCCGCAAGTTGCGTTGTAGCCATTGCCACGTTTCGGTCATGATCGCGGATCGTGGAATGAATACATTGCCGACTAGGCATTGTGTATATACTTCTTATTATTGTTTAAATATTGAACTTCATATTTAAATATATCTCTTACGTTTTTAAATATTTTATTCTCTGTTTAACTCATTATTTTTTTATCGTTTAAAAATAAATTTGTATCCGCTTAAAAATGTACAACCGGGATGGTGCTAGCGGTTCCCCAAGCGTAATTAATACACGCTCGGTTCCCCAAGCGTTTCCACTCCCGTCGCACATAAAAATCGGAACATTACATTACATTCTATAAGAGATTATTAAGTAATAAGGATATTTTTAAAGCGAGAAAAATATTAAGTATATTTTTTTGTTGTAATTACATTGATATTATTAAATAATAAGGATATTTTTAAGCAGAAAAATATTAAATTTAAAGCGAGAGAAACCTAAACTTAAACAGAGAAAAGCGAAAGTTAAAGGGCGAAAAGTTATCATTATACTGAGTTAAAAATGAATGTTGATATTAGCCGATAATGAAAAATGAAAATGAAACAGAACCCTACCCGATAATGTACCCTGCGGACTACAATATCATCCAACAAGAACAGAACCTCAAAAGCGAAAGCAGAATGAATTTAATTGAATTTAGATACATGTACATTTACATTGACAAAAATTTGTCATGTTCTTGAAAATGAATTGAATTTAAAAGCGGTTTACATTTTGAAACTATTACACCTATACTGATGACTATGACCCGCTTTGCGTACACTCCCCTACGGTTCGTTTTACACGAGTAAAAGCGGAGTTTAAACAATTACATTGATATTTTACACAATGAACTATATACTTAAACACCGAAAGTGTATGTTAAACAATGAATCTGGATTATTAAAGAAAGAATCGTGTATACAAATATAGAAAAGAATGACTAAGAACCCGCTTGCGAAGACTCCCCTCTTCTACGTGATGCTTAGCGCCTCCCCTCCCTAAGTATGCGGAAACATACCTTAGTCGCGAGATAAGGGACGTCGATCTGCGTGATCCCGTAGCTTCTCACCCGTGAGTAGCTCGCTCGATAAACCGCATGACATAGACGACTGCGATCGACACTTCCTTTTTACGTCGTGGGGCTTCGATTATCGTGAACAAGCGGGTGCTACTTTGATCGCCGACTCGCCCAACTCCATGTCGATCAGAGGTCGAATAGGTTCCATTGTCGAGATATACAAGTTCATATTAGAATGTCGATTATTTTACGAACACTATTACACAAACACAAATTATTAAAGCACTTACCATTTCTAGCGCATTTTTTTATCGTATTCTTAGCTTTGGCATGAAGAATAATGCACGTATTCTTGTTTTTTTCATTGTCGAGGACGACGACATGGAAGTGCCCACTCATAATTATCGGGAGGATGACGATGTCCACTTCAGTGCAAGTTGCGCGCGGCATCTCCAATCATAGCCATCGTGGATTCATGTGCGTCGTCGCCTCGCTTTGACATGAACAAGGCCGGGTGGCGGGTGTGATGGAGGCGCGCCTCTTATAGCGATATGGCACTCGCTCGTCGTCTTTTGCAAGATACATACGAATCGTCCATCACATCGATGCGTGACCATCTCCTTCCCCTCGAGCGGGTCGAATAGATTGGCCCGTGTGGTCGTGCAGCAGTCGTTCTTCCACAGCGACGGTCTTTCGTGGTTGAGCGGAACAAAGACATGTAAACAATGTTGTAAGTATAAAATTAAAGCGTTAAACTATAAACTTTAAATTCTATATTGAATGTTTAAAGCAGTAGCGATAATATTTAAAAGGGTATCACTTATAAGTTAAATGTTATCGTAAATTTTTAAAGCGTTAACGCTCCTACTTAAAGCGGTAACTAAAAAGCAGTTTTAAAACAATATCATAAAAAAACTTCAAACTTACTTGTCCATAGGGGCGGGTTGAGGAAGATCCTTATCAACTCCTGCTCGTACTTATTGAGGCGCGATTGGCGGCGTATTTTTTTCTTCGAATGAAGACTTTCCGAAGTTCTTCTACTTTTTATTGGCTTCCTTTAATGGGGGACGACGGCACGGCATCAACGGAGACACTTCCTTACATGCTTCTTGTTCTTGTGGGATTGTGTACGCGCTTCGATGCGGCAGCGGTCGACCGTTGGTTCCACAGTGAATTCCACTTCGTTGAGGATAGACTCAGCGACCTTCTCAACCATGAGTTCCACGCGGCGGCATCGATGGGAGACACAGCGTTGTCCGGTTGTTCTTCTTCATGTATTGTGTCCATCTTTGATGCCGCATTTGTCAGCGCCGGTTCCACCGTGATGCATGATGTCGTCAACAGCGAGTCGACGATCTTTTTCCACCACGGCAAACTCAGCGCCATCTTCGATCTCCTCCACCGTGATGGGCATGTCATCAGCGTTAACAACATCGGCCCGGTGATGGTGCTGCTGCCGATGGTCTTTTGCTATTATTTCATCGTCGCCCGTAGCGCGGGTGGAGACGGAGGCATTATTGTTTTCCTCTTTTTGCAAGCTTCTTCGAATGAGGCCGTCTTTGAAGGGCCACCCCGATGATGTCCTCGTCGTCGAACTCCGACCGCGTATCCGATCCCGGGTGCTTCATTTTGTTTGAAGGGAAGGCGCGATCGATTGTGATCGTGACCGGCCTTCAATGCCTCCACCCGGCGACAAGTCGAGGGAACTCGGTCATCAAAATCGCAAGCACTGCGAGAGTTGCGAGTGACATCCTCGCCTAGTGCCGTGAGGCGCCACGTTCGAGGGCTGACACGGTCGGGGGAAGCCGCGGTCGGGCGGGGTGGGGTAGGGGCTTCTCGGCCTCGGCGAATGCGTTTTGGCTCGAGGCGGGAGAGCGGGCGTCCGTAGCGCAAGGAAGAGGTTGCCCTCTCATCTTGCCTTTGAGCCAGCGGTTCGGGAGCAATAGCATCCGACCGAGCGGTTGGCTGAACAAATACTTCTTCATCGACGATTCGCGGAACCATTTCGAGAAACTAGCATGTGTAAAAGCAAACAATCTTAGCGAAATTATTTAGTTTAAACAATTAAAAACTATATTTACACATGTAACTCAGTATATTTAAAGCGTTATAACCTATTGTGTTAAAGCAGATAAACAAACAAATTAAACATTAAACTAAAAAAGTTTAAGCGGTAGTTGAACAAAGTTAAAGCGGTGAAGTTATAATGTTAAAGCGATAGATGAATAAAGTTAAGCGGTAAATGATATGGTTAAAGCGTTAACGTCTACGATTAAACAAAAATATTTTTGAATTATTACCTCTTTTCCTTCGAGAGATGACAAACTCGTCTCTATCGTCAGCTTACTTCGGTAAAGTATTTTCACCGTAGCACGAGCATCCTTGGGATCTTCGCGAAAGCGGACTTTCTTTCCGGTTCCGGTCGACTCGTAAAACCGGATGTTAAGCGCTCACGTGCGACCCTTAACATACCCGGTGTTGGTCTTCTTCCCGCGCATCTAGATTGCACTCGGGTAGCGGCTTGTGGTATGTCCTCCATAAGCCAGCTTGTGTGTCGCTTGCGCCCGTGCGTGGCGCCCCATTCCGGGTAGATCATCGACGCAATCAGCGATCCGGGTTAGGGAACCGAGCGGGGAGGTATTTGGGAAGAGGATTGTACCGGGAGAGTACACCATCGATGGTTTGGCAAAATTCTCCTCTTCTCCCTCCGTCCGACGAGTTCTTTGAAGAGTGCTCTGATGGAGTCTCCGTGTCTCTCGTCGTCTTCGATAAATACCTCTCTTGAAAGGCGCAGTGTTTTCTTCTTACGAAACACGCTGCCTCCCCATCGCAGCGAGGCAAAACGATTGCCACATCTTCGGGCTCGAAAGTCGGCATGCTTTCCCCGATCCTGAATTTATTGGTGCGGTTATCGTATCTCTGCAGAGAGTCGAGAAGGGCCCGCTCTTGGTATCTGACTTCAACTCGATGAAATCTCGTGAGCGGTGTCGCTTCGGATGATCTCCCGATGTCGAGGGATCATGTGAACTTTCAATTCGACCCACGGTCTCCACTCACGGGTGTCAAGTAGCATCGCCCGTTAACTAGATTGACCGCCGTAATCACAAGCACTGCGACAATATGACACATTGTTAAGCGGAAATGTAATTTGTTAAGCGGTAAACACTCGGTTCTTAAACACCGATATCATTTTTTTAAGCGATGACATATACTATTAAAGCGAGATACAAATAATTAAAGCGAGACGAACTAACTTAAGCGGTAAAGCTCGTTGTTTAAGCGGAGACCTCGTTTTTACAAGCTGCAACCATATCAGCCGAAAGAGTAGCGTAGATTATAAACATTACACAAAGCACAACAATCGGAAAAACCATTTCGATCGTATACTGACGAGGGAAAATGTAAAACAAAACAAAAAAACCCTAGCTGAGGACATCTCCCTGCGGACTAACAAAAACCCCGGTAGATTAATCCCCACGAAAGCTTGATGTCTTCCAACAAAAACAAAATCACAAAACCAAAACCGAAAAAAATGTCTCTTACGTATGAGAATAGTTAACAAAAACCATAATGAATACCTTAGGGCTGCAAAGTGACGAAATCGCAGAATACTTTGCACGGGACTTCTTCTTGAGACACGGTGGAAAGGGAAGAGTCTTAGGGTGGGAAGAGAAGAGCTGGAGAGCGAGTTGAGCTGAGTCAGTGAGTTGAGATAAGACAAGCAGTGTAATGCCTAAGAAAAAAACCCACCCACTTCCTCTCACGCCCTGAAATGGAGTGCGAGCACGACTTCCAGTCTGAGGGCGTTTTTCGTCCATAAAATTTTAAATACACTCCGTTTAATGCCGATTTACGTACTTTGGGGGTTTCAAAATCATGGAGTTGAAAAAGAAGGGGTTTTTGGGTATTCCGAAACTATGGGGGTTTGTTTGGCAATTTGGCAAAAGTTGTAGGGTTTTTTTGGCAATTTCCACTTATATAAATGATGGTTGGAAATTGGAGCTCTTTCAATCAAATGAACCATTTTGATCCTCAGTGAAAAAAAGGAAGATAAGAAATAATAA
This sequence comes from Dioscorea cayenensis subsp. rotundata, assembly GCF_009730915.1. NCBI lineage: Eukaryota > Viridiplantae > Streptophyta > Magnoliopsida > Dioscoreales > Dioscoreaceae > Dioscorea > Dioscorea cayenensis. The sequence continues at coordinate 25,126,289 of NC_052475.1, forward strand.
AACACAAAGAGACATAATTAACATTAAAACAGATCATCTTTTGAGCCTTTTTTCCTCACAACAACATTGACCATTATATTACAAACTCAGATGCAACTGCAACACTGCAAGCACACAAGTTCGTCACAGTAGCATCGCACTCTGCTGACACGATGACAAAGAATGCAAGGCAAAGTGTTTAACATGAAAAATAATGTTAAGATTTTTACAGGATAAAGTAAGTTCTCCAACAACACATGCTAATGAGAACCTGTTTCTCCCATCATAAAGCATGACGAGGCAGTACAGACGACCTTGGCCAGATTGATCTGTGCATTCCTCATGTTTCATATACAGAATTTCTTCTTCTGGAGATATGTGAAAACAATTTGTCAGTGATAATTAACAAGAGATGCAAAGATTATATAAGGATAAAATTGAATAGAAGGGTCTCACTCACCCGGAACTTGGCATCCTGTTGCCGATCAATGTATGCAAGCAACTCTTCTTGCCTCATTAATGCCTCATACAAAGCCTGAACAGCATGGTGAAACAATTAAATATAAGCCTCCGCGCACTACTTCAGCAATATAAAACAACTTGAAATATGCTTTCATTATACACAGGTTAACAGCAGAAATTTACCTTCTTTGTGGATATAAGCTCAGCTTCCAATGCATCAACCCGGCGAACAGCAGCATTGAGTAATTCCTCTTTCTCATAGGGCATTTCAGATGGCTTTGCTTGCAGCGTGTCCACCTTGTCTTCCAGCTCTGCCAGCCGTTTTACAAGAGATGAAAGTAGATCAGCCTGTGTAAATCCTGGAGTTGGTGATGGTGGACGAAATTCTTCTTTGGGTGATGACTCCGATGACAAGGAATGACATTGGCTATTTTGCTGAGCTTGATCAGGAAGCTTCTTCATCACATGATTAGTCATTGAGCAGCATAATGTAAAAAGAGTCATGATTAAGGTCATAAGGAATGCAACTATTTGTGTACAGTATCCTTCCTGAGACTTCACTGTGTCAGATAAGTAAACTGCCCCTAAGAAAAGAAAAACAACACAACCCAGTCAGCGGAGTTCATGATGAAGCCTTTAGGAAAAATCAATTTCAGGCTGCAATGACAAAAGCTATATCTCTTGTCATGAAATTATCAATTTCTTGTACACAAGAAACAAGCAACAATATCTAAATCAAACAATAATGCCACAGTTATTTGACAGTTTTGACCTTACCAACCAGATTTCTATAAAGAAATATTGCTTGATAAAACACATTATGAAAGACATCCAATTATTTTTACTATACCTTAGACAAAGTATATAATGACAAGGTGGGATTCTTATCAACTGAATAAAAACTAGTAATAGACCAAGCAAATGAGTAATAAAATATGAATAGGGCTTGGAACATGAAGCTAGGTAGTCTAACAGATTTAAGAATTTATTACCAAGCATATGCTCAGAAGTCAAAACTATAACATAAATTAACATAAACGAAACTGCCCTGTGAGCTCACATAAAATCAACACACCTTTGGAGGCTGGAAGCATTGGGTTGGAATCCTCCCTTTTCCAACCAGTCACTACAGCCTTGTCAACCATGGGAACAGACTCTTCATACTCTACAAAGCCAACAGACAACCCAACCTTTCCGAGCTTTGCCTGCCAAATAATTGTAGAAATTACTTATTGAGGAAATTGATCAAGCACTTATTATAGGCAAAGGAATACTCTTGGATTTGATCCTTTACATCATTTAAGATAAAAAATATTTAGTGACTAATTCTCAAACACTGGAAAAAAGATTTAATATATGGAGATCACTAGCTGGCAGCTAGCATCACTACAAAGCATCAAAAGCTCTGTGCATCATCTTACAGTCTGTTTTTCCAATTGATCTTGACTCAGCATTGCTCTTGTTAATGCAAGCGGCTAATATATAAAGAAGTGCATACCCTAGATTGATTGTTATGCAAGTATGAGTATCAACATAGAGCGCTTCTGAAGCATATCTCATGCCAATGATCGTCTAATTGTGTGGGATATTACAAATTAACAACAGAATAACAATAGAAAATTTGTCATTTCACGCATCCATCAATAAACTATGACACAGAATTCAGAATAATAAAGCATTTTGGCATAAAAGAATAGGATAAGTTGTTTAAACACTCTTACAAGTAAGCTTACCTCTTCATGCACAGGGGTCAATTGAGGATGTGACATGTAACTTCTTCTTGGCTTTGGTGAAGTCATGTCTTCTGCTTCGGAACCAGACTCAGCGGTAGATGTATCACTTAACTTTACCTGAATCAACAAGCGAAAAAGACAAACTTGTATATGTTTTGATAAATAAAATTGAATAAGTAGGAAAGGATCAAGCAAAGTAGAAGCTCTTACTGCTGTGTATGGTGGCTTCGCATAAGCAATGATCTTTCCATCACCATTGGAAACAGTTACAATTTGTCTGGAATATCGTGCTTCACCATTTTCAACCATCTGGATAACAAAACCAAAGGTACATAAATGAAACAATGAAAGACTGAATGGAAATCGAAGGGAAAAGTAAAAGCAAAAATTGAAAACCTTCAAAATGTTGGGATCTTTCCATGGGCCCTTTTCTGATTTAAGGCATCCACCTAAATCAGCACAGGTACAAGTACCACCAAGAAACTCCGGCAATTCACTAAAGAAAATCCAGATAAACACAAATTTCACCATTTCCAAGCCTCTCAAATATGAAAAGATTCAATGGTTAATACATATCAGTTAAAATGACAAATCACTTACCTTGGATCAATTATTTCAAGCAGTTTGTTCTGATACTTGCTTCCAAGAACCTGAAAGAGATATTAACAGTACATGAACACCATATGCTTTTGCAATCCATGAATCCAATATAAGATACTAGAGGATCATTTGGTGCTTTGCTTACATGAATCTTTGAGGTAGTTTTAGGATCAAGAAAAGATTTAACAGTGTTCCACAGAAGCTTAAAACCGGTGCCAGCATTGATGATGAACATTCTGTGTAAAGTCTGCAGAGACATAGCCACAGGTTAAGGCAGAATTAAAGTTTATAGATGTTTCAACCACACAACATTAACACAGTTGCATACCTCTGGGTAATTGTCAGAGTCAATTTTTTGCAGCCTCTGAATCAGTTCTCGAGCAGTTTTGCTGAAGTTCTTCATGCCCTAAAGAAAAGAAGAATATTATGAGTAAAACTTCAATTAAATTAGGCAAGAAAAAAAATTGCATTTCAGTGAGGGAAAAAAGAGAAAAGAGAGCATACCAAGCCTTGAACATCCAGAATTGTTGTGCTAGAATCAATGTGTTTTTTTGCAGCAATTGAACAAGCAGGGAACTTAATCTGGAAGCTTTTCTCAAACTCCAGCACATGATATCTTACGTATCGATCCAAAGTCGTCACTTGCATGAGTTTGTTGGGATCAACTTTTCCAAGCCTTTCAATGTAAATAGGCCTACCCTCCTTGTCCACACCATGATAACCATGTGGATAGTACTTAAGCACTTCATCCAACTCAGTGTACTCAAAGTCCTGTTAGAAAATAGAAGCAAAAAAAAAAAAATTTATAACCGATTATCAATGACAAAAGTAAACCACAAAACTGAAGTTTTGTTTCCAATCTAGTCCAAAAACTTCAAGAAGAGATTCAGATTTAAGTTCAATGCATAGAATCCAAGATAGGCCAAAATGTCTAAAGCAGGATAACAAATGGGGGCAGTGAAATGATGGTTGAAAAGAAATGCAACACCCGATGGTATAGCATATTATGAGGTGCTGGCATGCATGTGCATTCTGTTGAAAGGGTTCATAGAGAAAACATGTCATATTGGTGCGATATTATAGCACTAATAAGATAATAGTTAAGCCTTTCTAATACAGAAATTACAAATTTATAATTTATTGTAGTAGAAATTTCTGAAATTCCCATTACTACTGAGTCGCAGGGTCAAGCTTCATGAGTGCAATTAGTGGAACTATGGGCCATATCAATCAGGAAATTTCCCTACTTCATGAGGACAAACTTTTGCAGTTCGGTGCCAGGTTGCAAAGAAAGATAGTAGGACTGCTGATTACATTTACACATTCCATTTTAATGTTTTGTTCTCTCTAGTCTTTAAAACATTTAGGTAGATTATGCTCACTTAGTCTAATGCTATAATAGTTGCACAATTTCTCTTAAAAACCTTTCAATGTAAGGTGCCAGTGATGATAACTTTTACCTCCAAAATAGTGTCAACACCGAACTCCTTCCTCCATTGAAGCATTTCAGCCCACATATGTTTTGCTTTCTCAACATCAAATTTCCTAGCCTTCAAGAATCTAGAGAAAAAAATTGGCAAAATTAGATGCAAGACCCCAATCAGTGACATCAAACATGGTAAGAAAGAAAAGTTTACTAGATACTGCAATCCACAAAAAATTTAACTAGCCAAAAAGTTACAAGAAGAACAAGAATCAGGTGAACAATTGTATTTTTTTCATGAGCTAATATCTGATAAAACCATTATCATTCCTATACAAGTAACAATAGACTACTGAAAAATAGGTAACTGTTCAAACAATTTTTAAACAACAGCGAAATAAAAAGCCTTTCAAAATTAACTCCAAACCCACACGAGAGAAGTAGGAGATATTCAATACATTGAAAATCTTACAAGTTATCATTATATGAAATTACTTTAAAAAATTTATCCCAAAGAAAACAATTCTTTTCAAGCAAAATAAAAATCAGAATAATGCTACAGAAAACATCAAGAGGAAAAAAAGAATTCTACACAAAATCTTGAGGTGCATAAAAGCACAAAAAAAAAAAAAAAAAAAAAAAGGAAAGAAAGAAACTCTTTAAGTCTCAAGCAAGTTACCCTTTGGTTACCAAATTAAGCAGAAGAGATACCTAATGCTAGTAAAAACCCACAAATTTGACATATAAAGTTGGGAAGCCATCTGTTGTTCATAAGATCTATAATCTTAGTTGTAAATTGCCAATACTAACTCATCCAAAACTCCAAAAACCCCTCAGCAAAAACTGTTATTATAAACAACTACCATCATTACAAACTGATGTTTGGTTGGACAAGTTAAGTTTAAAAATTCAGAAAAGCAGAATGATTGGCAGAGTTACTATTAACTTAGCTTGGAATTAATAGTTTAATTGCCCTCTTTGTTGGTGAGAACCTAAGCAGCTAAATCAAACAATATGAAAGACAAAATATACCTTAGCAACATGTGGTAATCATCATGTCTTGCAGGTAGCAACTCATCCAAAATCAAAGACTGGCGAAACGCGTCAACAGCCTCAAGCTCCTCGATATCCCTCACATCTTCAATTGAAACAGAATTGATACGGCCGTTGCTCTTCCTCCTGCTTCTCCTCTTCAAAGAATGCCTGAATTTAGTGGATGCATCTATTGCCTTTTTTTTCAGCGATCCAATTCTTGTCCTCCTTTCATCTTCTGAGCAGTCAAAATCAGATTTTCTCTCCTTCCTGTCATCAACACTGGAGGACCCATCAAAACCTGTAACAATTAAACAAGAAATGAAGATTTAATGGCGGAATTCTTAATAAAAAAAATTAAATTGAATCATCATAGTGAACATTTAATCAATTTCCATGAAATCCAAATAACAAGCATAAAAAGTAAGAACTACCCAAAATTCTAAGCAGGAACCCTAGATTCAAGTCCAAACCCCAACCCCCCCACCCAAAAAAAAAAGGCTCATATCAAGCATATCAATAAAAACCCCCATTTCTGAAACATCCTCTGAATCAAATTAAAAATAAAAAAAATCAACAAAATTCACAAAAATAAGGAATTCCAAGCAGAACAAAACCCACATGGCCTGGCGAATCGATCCAGCGGTCCCGACATCTCCAACAATCATACAATCCTAAAAAACACAGCAACATCCCGATAAGAAATCCTTTTTCCTAGAAAAAAAAAAAAAATAACAACAAAAACAGCAATTCAAGACCAAAATTCCTCCAAACCTGGAACCAAATAGCTCAATTTCCCCTCAAAAAACCCACTTATCTCAGGTTGAGCTCCTTCTGAGCTTGATCCACAACGCAAGGAGAGAATCAAGATGGAAATCGCCGATTTAACAAGAGAATAAATTCTAGGGATTTTGAGGAGAAAAAATTTGAGAGGGTGGAAAGAGTGAAAGAGAAATATTAATATTAAAACTATGAGTGGGACCCACGTGTGACAGGTGGCAGTGAGAAGGTCTTTGATTCGATAGCAGCCGGCGAGCAAGAACTAGAAGAGGTCCGAATTTTTATTTATTTTAATTTTTAATTTATAAAAAAGGAATTTTAATTAATATAAATATATATAATTATAATAACACAATGATTAGTATTATTAATGTGGATTTTAATGAGATGAGCTTGCTGGGTTAGACTTTTCAGCTTGGTCATCCAAAGATGGCTGCTGGTTCTTAAATGAGTTTTTTTTTTTCTTTTAATTTGGGATGCATTTTAATATTTTAGCCCCTGACATTTGTCTTTATTTTCAAAAACAACCTCGGCTTTGCACTTCTTTTTTAGACAAATTCACATTTTTTTTGCTTTGTTTTGACTAAAACAGGTAAATCACTGGTATAAAAGTTTAATGTAATAAAATGTTTTCCTTGCAAATATATACATATATTTATTGTTTAATAAATTTGGATATTTGAATAATAATTAATATTTTATGAAAAAAAAAATATTGTCATTTTTTTTTCAAGTTTCATGCTTAACTATATAGTGGTTTTTAATACCCAAAATTTGTTAACAAAAATGATATACCTATGCGTCCTTGGCCCACACTGGGGTTTCATTCTTAGCTAAGAATATAAAACTTGGGATGTAAATCCACAACCAGGAATCGCTACCACCATTGTATTCAGTAAGACTTGAACTTGAGACTTTTTAAATATATCACTCATTTTTCATATTGAGGCTAATACTACTGTGTTATAAATCTTTGCATAAGGCATGTTTTTAACAGGAGACAAATAAAACTTCTTTAATGTTTATTATTATTATTATTATTATTATTATATATATATAACCACACTTTTTTTTTTGTTTTGTGTATTTATATTTAAAATATTCATATATTTCTATATTTTTAATGAATAAGATTTGTTTAAGGAAGCGTAGATTAGTCACTTTCCCTCCTCCAAAATTACATAGCAGAGTCACTTTCCCTCCTCCAAAATTATATAGCAGGAGATTTATTTCTAGAAGACCAGTTAAATTATTATAATTGGTGCACTTTTATACCAGTTTATTTTTTGGTTTATCACTTGTCAACGTTATAAAAAAAATTAAAAAAAAAAGTTTGCTTGATAGCCGTCCATCTTGTAACAATTTATTGAATAACGAACAAAACTTTATGAGGATCTAGATTCTTGATTTGATTTTTTTTTTTTTTAGTCATTGTACCAAATGGAGGAATTTATAAAAGGACACACCATTCATGATACAAAAAGATGGAGTTTAGCCAAGCACCCAGCGTTCAATTGCTTCATCAGTTCACTTCATCTTATTAAAAGTCATTGACTCAAGGATAAGATTTGAGTGCTTGTGGTGCAATGAGATAAATGAGATCACACGGAAAGTAACAAGGATAGAAATGCAATAAATAATGTTGCATAATTGACTGAAATTTTTTTTTTAAAAAAATGTGCATCATTCATAAAGAAAACAGCCTAATGAAAGAAGACAAAAGGAAGCATATGCTTGTATGTGTATATATATATAATTTTTAATTAAATTGAACACCCTAAGAAACATCGTTAGTCTAATGGAAACAAAAGAAACAGAGGATTAGTGAGACAAGTTTATGATGCTCTGCAAGTTCTCAACATCTTCATGGAAAACAATGGAACCCAACAAAATTAAAGCTTTGCTGCAAAATAAATTTCATAATGATAAGAGACCAAAAAAAAAAAAAAGCATTGGGAATGTGATTTATCTGTTTCATTTAAAATTTAAATCCGGAATGCTATTAAAGAAACAAACTGAAAAACGTTATCAAGAACTAAGAAATATTTTTTTAAGTCAAAAGGGACTTGGTCCAAAAGATGTTGACCATCTTACAAAGTCAAAAGCCCCAAAAACACAGTGTAGATACTCTTTATTGATTTATTTAAGGGAAAATTACTGTTCACCCCTCGTAATTTTCAAAACTTCCCAAAACCCTCCTACTTTTACACCCACTGACGATTGCTTAGTTAGTGTTTAACTTCCCTTTTACCCCCTACTGTTCACTTCAAATGGGTCCGTGTTGTGAAATCCCATTTTAGTACTGAAAATGGTGGGAAAGGAAAGCGCCAAAATCACATCATGTTCGACCTTTTTGAAGGGACTTTCTAGCTTGGTTTCGATAGAGCAATGCCGAGGAGTTACATTACATCTTGTTATTCTCCTCATTATCATACCCGAAATATATAAATCGGTTTCCGAGCGAAAAAATGAAATTGATTTCCATCGGATTGGTCAAGTCGCACTTCATCTTCAAAATGAGTAGCAGTCGATTTTATTGTCGAGGCGAGCATGTGCCATTAGTCGTCTTCTCGTTTATGGTTGTAAAGTTGTATTACGACGAGAAGAACGATGAATTACGACGAGTTCATTTCGTTGTAAAGTTCTTCTCGTTTATGGTTATCTATTTGTATATTTTTAAATAATGTTTAACTATTTGCTATTATCCGTTTAAATATTTTACTAATATGTTTTAATAATTGTCATATCCGTTTAATACTTCCCATCTCCGTTTAACATTATCTTTACATGTATAACTATTCATAAAGCGTGTAAATTCTCAAAGTCTCTGCGTAAAAGCGGTGATCTTTTTCGTTTGATCCGAATTGTTGGCATGTGGCGCGTGGCGGTGGCAAGGGTTATGGTATCCGTGCGTAAGAATTAATGATGGCATTAATTCTTATGCGCAGAACATAAATTTCCCGAACACCCGTTCGTTCTCGTCGATCGATGTCGGCCATCTGTCGTTTAACTTTTTTTCTCGGATCTGAAGAGTCGACTGCTATGGACTTCACACCATAAATAACCAGGAAGAACCCTCCCCATGGACAACCACTCCTCGTCGTCCTCATCATCCTCCTCCTCCTCCTCCTCCTCTTCCTCCTCTTCCCATGGACAGACCACTCTATCCGAAAGGATGTTTCGTGAGCCTTCTTCCTTATCTTGAGAATCGATTAGCCGTAATCATCTGAACTAGTTAAACTATCTTTTCACGCCCTGAGCAAGTCCTCTCATAATTGCTCGAATCGCGAGGATTCTCCAGGTGGATGACGGGAAAGCAATTAAGAGAGCATTTTGACTTGGGTATGAAAAGAAAGTTTTCACGTATTGCGTGATTGCGGAGGATTCTCTAGAGGAGGAGATCGCTGAAACATCCTTTAAAGACGAGGGTTGACATTTACCACTGAGACTTTTACGTTAGCGTTTAAGAAAATGACGTCGATGACAAGCTATTACGCTACGTGTTTAACTATCGGGATCGTCGTTTAAGTCCCTACCATGACACATTGATTAATAGTCGTTTTTCATGAATGTGTGTTGTTTAACCTTTTTTTAATGTTAGTACGTTTTTGCGAGGTTCGAGTTGATGCGCTTGTTATGCACGGCCTGTGAGCGTTCGAATGTCATGCACACTTGTTTCGTTATCACGAGGGTCGAGTCGTGAGTGTCCAAAGTCCGAGCGGACGTTGTAAATGTTAGTAAATGTTGTAAATCTTTTATAAATAAAAGCGAAACAATCGTATTTGACTGTGAACTACGAAATTTAAACAGAGACCTAGTAAAAACAATGTGGGAAACAAAAACGTCATTGTAAACAATAGAAAAAAAGTTAAACAATACTCAAGTTACTCTTTAAACAATGACAACGGTGTTTAAGAAAAAATACGTAAATATGTTTAAACAGATGACCCGGGAGGTACCCATCTAGCATGACGCGATGTCGATGAAAGCATTCAATTTAAACAATAACATATTATTTACATGATATAGACTTTTAGTTAAACAGCTTAACAGTTATTTTTAAACACTATATGTATCTGTTTAAACATAAAAAAGCTTGAGCGTTTACACGAGACTCATGTTGAGTTGAGAACTTTCATTCGAGCGATGACAACATGTCTTCCTCACTGACAATGACATATATTTCACTTTTTTTGCTCTTGGGATGGAGGGAAAAATACCGCCCAATCACATCACGTCTAATCTAACCTCTATCGTACAATCATAGCACTTTTTGTTTGCGATCTCGACTGCTTTGTTTGTTCTACATCTTCTACTTCTTCTTCGTCGTCTTCGTTTTGTTCTTCATTTCATTTGGTTTTATACGATTTGGTTTTCGATCGATATATTATGGAGAGTTTTTTGTGGTATTGCTAGATTCAAACGGGGGAGGGAAGAGTGCTAATGTTCACGGCTCGAGACTTCTTGGGAATTGGTGTTAGGCGAGATATGTGAGCGATGGGGTCTCGAAGTTTCTCTTGTCGAGTTAAGTTCATCACACCGGATGGATATAAAAGCGGTTTTGCCCAATAGAAAAGCGATGTTGACTTCCATCGGATGTGTCGACGTCCCACTCCATCTTCAAATGTCTCTGTAGTTGATCTTGTCGTCGAGGGGCAGTAAAATGTGCCATTGCTGAATCCTAATGAAAAGCGAGGTTTACTCGTTGTAAGTTCCTTTTCTTTTAATTATTTCGGTTGTGCAGGGGGTCGTTATTGTTTTAAATATGTCCCAAATCACCTGGTTAACATATTGTACTCAGTCCTTTTACGTTATTAGTTAATTGTTTAAGTATTTAATTTAACGTTTAACTATTGTCATTATCAGCTTAAACATTATATTCTCAAAGCTTAACGTATTGATCTTTTCATTTAGTTTGAAGTGTTGGCGGGGAATTGAGATCTACGAGTGCTCCCATTCATCCCCATGGTGACCACAGCGGTGTGGGATGTCTTCCCTTCCTCGTCGGATCGTTCACGAAGTGTTGTCGTTGGATATTGGTCAGCGTTTGTGACGGTGTCGAACATTTCGAGGGATGTACTTGAAATCATGCGATCGAAAAGGAATTTTTGACTTCAAATTCGTAAAGAGCGAAAAAAACGTCGAGATGACGTGGAATGCGATCGCAGATGGTTGTCGTTGGGCGTATCGTGCGTCAAAAGAGTATAACAAAAATACTTTCGGAATCAAGACAATCGACCGTCGCACGCACTTTGCGGTGGTGGCGTAGGTTCGTCGCGTCAAAGCGTCAAAAAATGGGTTAGCGCTGCGAGTGATTCGAAGCTCAGGGGCCGAGTCCCTATGCGAGGCCGTCGACGTTCGGAAGGACGTGTTGCGGGGAGCATGGTGTCACATACCGTCTGAGCGAGCTTGGTTGGGAAAAGAGCATGCGGGTGGTCCTCGGCCGCGGTGGCATCTCCGAGCTATGCATTTGTTTGCTTTTGGTATGTGGATAAGGTGCGTGAGACAAATCCGGCGGCGTTGCGATCGTGGAGAAGGCGGTGATCGTTTTTAAGCGTGCGTTCTTTTTCTTTTCGGTAGCGTGTATTGTGGGATTGAGAGGGCTTGCGGGAGCGGCTAGCGTGTTTCTCGATGGTACCACGCCTCCTTGGAAAAATGTCGAGATTACACTCTTGGGTGCCGCGGGGAAAGATAGTAGCAATGGTTTTTCCACGTCGCCTGGGTATGAGTCGACAGCGAGACCCGATGCCAATTGGACTTAGTTCAGTATCTAAGTTGGGCGATGCCTCGTACGAGGGTGGAGATTATCGTGAGATAATTACCTTACGTGTCGGACGGGTCGAGGGCCTTGTAGGCGCGATTGAGAGTCTTGCTTCTTACGCCCATGCGTCTGCGTCTTCGACGTTTGGAGGCCCGATTTTATGAAAGCGATGTCGGACTTGGGAAGGCGTTGAGGGAGGAGTCTTTGGTGCATATGCTTTCCGCGTTGCGTGGGCATCACGGACTAAAGATTTCGATGATCACAGTAGAATGAGCTGCTGAGCCCGTATCACCGAAGCTCATCGTTTGGTTGATTAATAAATCGGATATGGCACATTGGTGGAATTATACATTCGGAGGTGATCGTTGGGGTGAGATGTATTCGAGCGTCGCGGAGTCGTTCGATGCTTGGATCGAGGAAGCTCGTCGTTTCTAGAGTGGCGAAAATGGTCGACTCCGTAAGGTGCTGCGAATGTTGATTTACAGCTTAACATTTAGTATTACCCTTTTAAACGTTCTCAATCTTTGTTTAATTACACTTTTCGACTTTAAATATTAATCATTTTCGTTTATTTAATTACGATAATGTTTAAACATGTTGGAATTATTTAACCATCGTTTTGTCTTTGTTTAACCTTATTTGCAGGGTTGAGTTGATGCGCATGTTATATAGCAGGCGTGAGCAAGCGACCAAATGGGAGACCTACTTATGCCGGACATACGTTTGAAGTTAGAGATCATTGTTGAGGGCAGTAGAAATCTTCGTGTTGAGTCGTTGTGTCGATGATCGTTACGAAGTGATTGACCCGATCGCGTGACTCCGTGGATCTCGCCAGTGAGAACTTGTTCGTAATCGAGAGGTGGCAGGTTTATGGTATCGCTGCGAAACATGCTTGCGGCCAATAATGCAGACAGACACGCGGCGTACATCGATTTATGAGCGGGTACTTCGCGTCGACAATTACAAAGTGGCGTACAAAGGAAGCTATATTCCCATGCAAGCGATGAGCGAGGCCTTGACGGAAATGCGTGAGCTTCGTTTGCGACACTTTGTGACTAGAAAGGCGACTGGGCGGCCTAGAGCGAAAGAGGATCGAGTCGCCAGCGTTTGATGTCCATGAGTTACATTGCGGCCCGACGCGAGGATCCGGTCGCTGATCGAGCGATCTTTACGATGAGCTCGTCAGGCTAGGCATTGTTAATAAGCCGAGCGATGAGCGGAAACATTGTGTATTTATAGCAATTGAATGTATTTACGCGGAGACATTGTTATTTTTAAGCGGATCTGTTTTGTAATTTGAAATATTTCAGCTGATGTTTAAAGCGATATATGGTATATTTAAACAGTGAAGCGGAAATGTACACAACTTCTGAGCGTAAATTAAACAATGAAATGGCCGAATGAAATTTAACTCGCCTTCTGATTGAAAACAAACAAAATTTACATTGAGATATCTAGTCGTGTTCTTGAAAACAAAAACAATGAATTGAATTGTGTATTGATGGGGCAACTTTCCGTATTTAGTTAAACAATAGGGTGCGTTCATTTAAGCAGGAGAAAGTGTTATTTTAAGCGAGTGCAACGTAATTTGAAAATATTTAAAAGCGATGTTTAAAGCGATATATACTATATTTAAAACAATGAAAGTGAAATGTACTGCAATCGCAGCGTAAAATTAAACGATGAAATAAAAACCCGAATGGAATTTAACCCGCTTTCATGATTCAAAACAAACAAAATTTACATTAAGATATACAGTAGTGTTCTTCGAACACGAAAACAATGAATTGAATTTGTCAGTTACGTGAAAAAACAAAATTGACGATCGGATATCTGAGACATGTTATTCAAAAGCAATTTAACCACGCAGCAGCGACCCTACTTTGTCATGGGCCTGGCCCCTCACTCCCTCAGAGTATGCGGGTGACTTGTCAGTGTCGAGGTAAGAGCGTACATGCGCGTGGCTAGTAACTTCTCACTCACGATGGTGCTCGATAAACGCATGGCGTGGGCCGGTAGTCGATCGGCCTTTCCTTGTTTAGCGTGGGGTTTTACGTAGCCGATCTGTGCGGGTACTTTTCTTGATCGTGGCTAAGCAAACTCCGTATGCTGAAGGTCGAATAGATTC